>NC_056530.1:32605477-32632893 GCF_019175285.1 Sceloporus undulatus | reverse complement strand
TACTGTATTTATTTGTATCCCACTCTTTCCTCAGAACTGGGACCCAGAGCAGCTCACAAAATAATAAAAAGTGTAATTAAAAACATAGAAAAGTAATACATTAAAATAGGGTTAAATTATTAAAGTATTAAAATAGACACGCATTTGCTTGAGTCCTGTATCCAGTGTATACCAAAAGCCCACTGTACCTTTGTTCAGAAATGACCATCTTTAAAACTAGACTTGCCACTTCATTTCTATACACAAAGGATTTTGAGTTTGAATTGACAGTCTCACACACCAAGGGCACATATTGGTCTGTCCCTGGCTTTCCACTCCATCTGAGGAAGTAGGCTGAAGTCTACGAAAGCTCATGCTGCCCACTTCTTTCTTCCAGTGAGTTTCAAAGAGGAAACAAGATTTCTCTACATACTGATTCTACAGACTAACATGGCTGTGTCTTTGAATTGTACTTGATGATGTTCCCAAAGCAGCCCAAGTCAAAATGTAAGGTTCTCTTCTTCCCTCTCTGATCATTTGCTTGCCTCCTTTTCCCAGGCGACACCATGAGCACCCCGGGAGTGACCCCCGACGTGGAGCTGGACATGAAAGACGTAGAGCTGAATGAGATGGATACGGAGAAGCAACCCATGAATGCCTCTTCCCCTTTGGCCAGCTCCCCGGGAAGCCTGGGGGAGAAGAATGGGGCCGTGATGGTGAAGGTGACGGAGGAGAAGGACCGTGACACATCATCCAAGTTCACCGGCCTTTCCAAGGAAGAGCTTCTGGAGGTGGCCGGCACCCCAGCTTGGGTGCGCACCCGGTGGGCCCTCCTCATCCTCTTCTGGCTGGGCTGGTTGGGCATGTTGGCAGGGGCCATCGTCATCATCGTCCAGGCCCCCCGCTGCAAGGACCTGCCCAAGCAGGAATGGTGGCAGAAAGGGGGCATCTACCGCATCCAGAAGGTGGAGGGGTTCCAGGATTCAGCTTCCGATGGTGTTGGTGACCTAGCAGGTAGGAAGGTGTGAGTAAGGAAGAACAGCAACAGCACTCCAGAGTTTGGGGATTTCACCTTCTGGGGCTACAGGGCAGCCTTTCCACCGGTGTGGGGGGAGAGGGTTCAAAATGTGTGGGACTGAAACCAGCATCCTTGGCTATCATGTTGACTTGAGTCATGGGAGTTGCAGTCTGACATATCTAGAGGTCCCTCAGGTTGGCGGAAGCAAATATAGGATATACCCCAAGCCAAGGGAGAAAGATATTTCTCAGCATGCCCTGATGAAGTTAGGGATAATGACAAGGTTTCCCTGTGAAGCAGCCAGCTTTGTTTTCCTTAATAATTCACACAGGCTTTTGGGGAATTGTGTTACTCTCCCGATTGTGGTTCCTTTGCCTACAGGACACTACATACTACAGTCAGCCCTCCTTATCCACGGATTTTTTTATCTATGGATTCAAGCATTCACTGCTTAAGAATATTCCCAAAAAAGTATAAATTCCAAATAGCAAACCTTGATTTTCCATTTTATAAAAGGGGCACCGTTTTACTATGCTGTTGTATTTAATGGGGCTTGAGCATCCACGGATTTTGTTAGCCATGGAGGGTCCTAGAACCAAACCGCAGCGGATACCAATGGCCCCACTGTATATGAGATCCCTGCTGCCTCTTCTCACACTGAGGCTTTCTTCAGGTTTTCATCCTCATTTCCCTCCCCCGTCATAATGAAGCTCAAAATACTGGATCAGTTAATCCAGAGAAAATACCTTTTCTGTATTTTATTTACAGTCCTAAAGCAGCTCAAGACTCTCTCTGTTTCTCCCATGGCCAGCCTTTGAACAGTTGGGGAAACTGTTCAAGGTTTTCACCTCTGTAGTGTATGCCAGGATAGTGGTTGAGGTATTGTGTATGTTGTGTGCCTTTAAGTCATTTCTGATTTATGGTGACCCTAAGGCAAGGCTATCATGATGTTTTCTTGGCAAGATTTATTAATATTACACTGGTAGTCCATTGGTAATTCACTGGTATCCTCGGTATCCCCAGAGGTTTGCTTACCCCATGGATACCAAAATCTGTGGATGCTCAAGTCCCATTAAATACAGTGGCATAATAAAATAGTGTGCCTTCTATAAAACCAAGGTTTGCTTTTGGGAATGAATATATTTTTGGAATATTTTCAAGTTTGAATCCGTGAATAAAGGATCCGTGGGTATGGAAGGCTGACTGTACTAAGAGGGAATGGATCTGCTTTAGGTGAACCTTGAGGAAACACCCAGAATATAACTCAAAATGCTTTGGTAGCCTGCCTAATCTTAACTCCCTAGATCTCATCCTTCCATTCTCCCCTTTTGCAAAACAGAACCTGTGGGCTCTGGCCATGGACATTAGCAGCAAAGTAAGCAGGAAGGGAGCTTAAGAATACAGCATGACCTCAGGGGCTGGGTCACAATCCCTTTTGGATCTCTTTCCCCTGATGCTCAGCAGTATTTGGGGGGCATGTGACGATCAGCTGCCTTTTCTTTTCTTTTCCTGCTGCAAAAGAAACACTGGCCAGCTTCACCAGCCAGATTTTCCTGCGCTAAGCAGCGGCGGCCGGTTTTAGCCAGCTTTATTTCCCTGCAAGCAACCGTTGGCCTTTGTTTCATCAGATCCTGACGTCAGTCAGCCAGCGCTGACTCAGCTGGGAGGAGAGCCACTGGGTGAAGGGCAGATGGGGATCCGTTTCCTCCCTTCCTTCTTTTCCTTTTTTGAACTTCCTCCATTCGCACATGGCGGAGATGAAGTGGGTGTTGGCGAGACTTCTCATGTGCTTAGCAGCATTTGTTGCAGCCGCTTCTTAGATCCATGCTTTGCTGCAAGAAAGCCACGCTTTTAGCTAAACCTTTGGGGTGCTTTGGTGACGGCTTTGGGCCCTGTAGCTGAGAGGGTTGGAGGTTCTCTGGGTAACCTCACTAATGGGGCATCTACACTGTAGAAATAGAATCATAGAATCATAGAGTTGGAAGAGACCCCAAGGACCGTCCAGTCCAACCCCATTCTGCCATGCAGGAACGCACAAACAAAGCATCTCCAACAGATGACCATCTAGCCTTGTTTAAAGACCTCAAAAGAAGGAGACTCCACCACCCTCCAAGGGAATGTGTTCCACTGTCGAACAGATCTTACTGTTGGGATGTTCCTCCTAATGTTGAGGTGGAATCTCTTTTCCAGGAGCTTGCATCCATTGCTCCTAGTCTCTGGAGCAGCAGAAAACAAGTTTGCTCCCTCTTCAATATGACATCCCTTCAAATATTTAAACAGGGTTATCATATCACCTAATGCAGCTTGACACTGCTTGAACTGCCATGGTTCCGTCCTAGAGAATACTGAAAGTGGCAGTTTAGGGAGGCACTGGCACTTTTTGGCAAAGAAAGCAAAAGACTCATGTAAAACTACACAACCCAGGATGCCATAGCATTGAGCCATGGAAGATAAAGTGGTGTCAACCAGTGTAGATGTGCCTCTGAGAGAAAGGGCACTTTTTTTCCTCCTCCCAAAAAGCAGACGTCCCCAAGTACCATATACACCTCAGATATATTTGATATCTCCTATCATCTCCCAGCAATTCTCACAGGATTGTTGTGAGGATAAAGTAGGGAGGAAGGGTGCCATGTATTGAGCTCATTGGAAGAGATATAGCTAAGAAATAATCTATTTGTTCGT
This sequence comes from Sceloporus undulatus, assembly GCF_019175285.1. Classification (NCBI taxonomy): domain Eukaryota; kingdom Metazoa; phylum Chordata; class Lepidosauria; order Squamata; family Phrynosomatidae; genus Sceloporus; species Sceloporus undulatus. Next base: position 32,629,214 of record NC_056530.1, on the reverse strand, counting down.
GTACAGATTAATGCAGATTTGATTGTTTGACAAATATATACAGTCGGCCCTCTGTATCCACATATTCTTTAGTCACAGATTCCACCATCCACAGTTTGAAAATAATTTTAAAAAACTATATAAATTCCTATACCTTGATTTACCATTTTATATAAGGGACACTATTAGACTATGTCGTTGTTTTTAATTTTTCCAGTTTATATAAGGGACATTATTTGACTATGTCGTTGTTTTTAATGGGACTTGAGCATCCACGGATTTTGAAATCCATGGAACCAAAACCCAGCAGATCTCAAGAGCCCCCAGTGTACTGTTACAGTCTACAATGATATATTTTTATTTGGTGACAACCGAACCCTGGTTAGTGGAGAAATTTGTGTAATTCAAGAGGGTGTACACACTCAGAAATGTATTAATTTAATAAGTATTTAGAGAGATCTTGTAGCACCTTTGAGACTAACCAAAAGAAATAAATTGGCAGCATGAGCTTTTGTAGATTTGTCTACTTCCTCAGATGCATTTGATAGACTTAAGTCTCCGAAAAGCTCATGCTGCCAATTTTTTTCTTTCAGTTAGTCTCAAAGGTGTACAAGATCTCTCTACATACTGATTCTACAGGCTAACATGGCTATATCTTTGAATTAATTTAATAATCTGCTGTAATAAATTCATTCATTCAATTTAACAATTTTATCCTCATTAAAAAAATGTAGGCACATCTAATAACATTTTACAGCAACAAGTTGAATAGCGACAAGACACAATAAAGAGTTAAATATAAAAAGACGATTGCATTCAGATTATAATTTGTGATAGCCATTGACAGTACAAGCTTTCTTGTGCTGACTTGCATAGTAATCTGATGGAATAAGCAATTATTAATGCCTCTGCTCTCATCCCATTACAGAAGGAGGAGGTTGAGAGTCAAGGATAAACCATGCAAAACCTCCTTCCTTGATATGGAGACATCCAACTCTGCTGACCCAGATCTAAGGCCCTTTTCTGCACTGGCTGCAGAACTGGAACTCTCTTGTCTTGCTAAAAAGCAGGGATGCCAGTCTGTAGAGTTTCGTTTTGCAGCTGTCCACTTGAAGGAGTATCCAGTTTAACAATAAGGAACCCTATTCTTGTTATTGTGTGCCTTCAAGTTGTTTCCGACTTAGGATGACCCTAAGGTGGGATTTTATTGGCAAGTTAACTTCAGAGGAGGTCTGTCATTGCCTTCCCCGGAGGCTGAGAGAGTGTGACTTGCCTAAGTTCATGTAGAGAGAATCCAAGGATCTTCAAATTCACAAGTTGGGGACAATAGACTGAACAGCAAGAAGATAGGTCTGGTCACCACAGTCTTCCCCACTGGTTTGTGCTGAATTTTCCTTCAAATCATTTCTGAATTTGCATCTATGAATATATAAATGAGCTCATTCAAATATGTTTATTTTGCTCTCTTTTTTGGTGATGACATATTTCTATTTTTGCAGCGATTCCAAGGTTGCAGCCACACTTCAGAAATAGCCCAGGCTGCTTTTAGCTGCCCATGGCTCAGTGCTATGGAAATCTAGGAGCTGTAGTTTTGTAAGATATGTCACCTTCTCTGTCAGAGAGCTCTGGTGCCACAACAAACTGCAGGTCCTAGAAATCCATAGACATGGAGACATGGGAGGTAAAGTGATGTCAAACTGGATTATATCTGCAGTGCAGATGTAGCCTAAGTGGCTCCCCTGCCGTCTCAGTGAGCCCCACTTTATTTTCAGTAACTGAGAACTCTTCATCTGACTGTGTTGTTTTTTTATTCTTTCCCCCCAACTCATCTTCCTTTTGCATTGTGCCATCCAGACTATAAACCCCACTTATAACTCATATTATTTTTCCCTTCTATTCCAGGTCTAAAGCAGCGAATGGATTATTTAAGTTCTCTCAAAGTGAAAGGTTTGGTGCTTGGGCCGCTCCATGTTAATCCCAAAGATAACCAAGCTGGAACTAACCTCCAGAATGTCGACACCAATTTGGGGACACTGGCGGAGTTCCGGGATGTTCTGCAGGCCGCAAAGAAAAAGAGTAAGGAGGGAATGTAGAGGGGGAGCAGAGGTTTTTTCCCTTCCTACTACCAAGATATTCACTGCACTGCTTCAAGGAGCTGCTTTTTGACTTGTCCAATATGTCGTGTCTCTCTGTTGTCAGGCCTGAAGATCATCTTAGATCTGACACCCAACTATCGGGGTGAATCCCCTTGGTTCAGCCAACAGATCTATCTGAACTATGATCTCCAGGAGAAAATGAAGGTGAGTAAAGGAGGGGAGGAGATCACAAAGGAAGAAAGACAGCTGAATGGAAGTTGGATCTATTTAAGATTTCCTGTATCAGCAAGAGACTGGACTATGTACCCCTAAAATTGCGAAACAGTCCAGTTTGACACCACTTTTAACTGCCATGGCTCAATGCTATGCAATTCTGGGAATGATAATTTATTGTGGCACCAGGTATTTCTGACAGTGAAGACTAAATATCTCACAAAACTAGTTTCCATAGCATCATAGAGTTGGAAGAGACCTCAAGGGCCATCCAGTCCAACCCCTTGCCATGCAGGAACTCTCAATCAAAGCATCCCCGACAGAATCCATAGCATTCAGCCATGGCAGTTAAAGAAGTGTCAAAGTGGATTATTTCTGCAGTGTGTATGCAGTCTCTGTCAACTTTAAAAAACACATTTCCTATTACTATGCCTCTTTGTTTATTTTTTAATTGATCATTTACATTTATATCCTGCCTTTCCTCCAATGAGCTCAAGGCAGCATACATAGTTCTCCTGACCACTAACCATCACTGTAGAATTTCTATGTATCAGGTGGCTGTTAAAGGTATAGGACATGAGAGTTTTTTCCCCATTGGCAAGATTAAGTTTGAACGAGTTTATCAGCAATGTAACCAAAAATCAGCTTTGTCTCAACCAACAATAAGAAACACAAGGCTGTTCTTTTTTATAAAATCTGTATAGAATAATAGAACTGGAAGGGACATAAATGGTCACTTAGGTCTGAAACACACTGCAGAAATCATCCAGTTTGAGACTCCTTTAACTGCCCTGGCTCAATGCTAGGGAATTGTAGTTTATTGTGGCATCAGAGCTCTCTGACAGAGAAGGCTTAAATGTCTCACAGAACTACAGTTCCCAGGATTCCCCAGCATTGTGCCAGAGCAGTTAAAGCGGTCTCAAACTGGATGATTTCTGCAGTGTGTTTGGGACCTTAGACTGTCCTTTGTCAATGTAGGAAACACTTGCTGCAGTATTCTGATGACCAACCAACCTCATTCGAAATACCTGTAATAACTGTGCGTTATATACCCGTAAGAAAGTTTTGCTTAATATTTTGGTGAAATCAATATTCTTGTAATTTGAAACCATTGGTTTGGGTCCTACTAGTAAGAGAAAGGAAATGTGCTCCATCATCTATGTCACAGTCTTATTATTTATTTATTTATTTATTTATTTATAGCCTGCCCAATCACGAGGAATCCGGGCAGGTTACAATAGTAAAAAACATTAAAAATGCAATAAAATTTAAAATTAATCCCTTCCCAACCCCCCATCCCAATGATAAAACTACAATATAGAATAATCACAATTTAAAAACACTAAAATACAATAGGATAGAAATTGGGGGGAAATGGGCAGATAGAGAGACATTGATCACGATCGAGTCATATTCATATTTGAAGATGATTATTGTACTGTATTAGATTAGAAATAAAACCCTTTTTCAAGGACTGGCACATAGATGATGGAACAAATTTGCTTTTTGCTACTCAAGGGAGCAGGACCCGAACCAGTGGTTTCAAATTACAAGAACGTTGATTTCACCACAACATCTGATTGATCTGATTTATTACGGCACATAGCTAGCACATCACCACAACACTAAGCAAAAATTTCGAAGGGTATTACTCACATTTAGTACAGGTATTTAGACTGAGGTTAGTTGGCCATTGGGATGCTGTAGCAAGAGTTTCCTACATTGACAGATACATATTTGTGTGTGTTTATGCATATACTTCAAAGAATCATAGGATGGTTATCCTCCAAACAACCTTGTCAGGTAGGCTGGGTCAAAAGAGAATGTTTTCCCTACAGCCAATCCAATGTGTTTCATGGCTGAGAGACAAAGTTGAGCCAGATTGTGTCTAACTCAAAGCTAAAACTTCTTCCTTAATCCACACGGGTGTATTTATTTTTTCTTCATAAGTAAAATGAATTAACTCAGAGGTAGATGACGGATGGGCAAGGGCAAATCAACCCAGATGGAATTAAACCTTCTAGTGATGAACTGAGGGCTAACATCTCTCTTGCTTTCTGTCTTTAGGAAGCAATTGAATTCTGGCTGAAAGAAGGCGTATCTGGGATCCAGATTGGAAGCGTTGAGCATTTAAATGTAAGTAGCAAGTCCATCTCAGTCCTAGGGGCCTCTGTGCCACAATCTGTATTGGTGATCCTTTGATGGGCATGTGTCTGAAGCACTTTGGTCACTGCAGGCTTTGGGGCCAAACCTGACCAAGCCTTCTTCCCCATAGCAGCCTTGGATCCATCTTTTGCATTTTCCCCTGCCCCACCCTGTTCTGAATGTTTAAAATGCCTTTCACAAGGCTTAGGGACTGGCACTAGGAACTCTAAACTAAAACATGCTGGTATGTTGGGTCCAATGCTTTTGCGCTGCTCACTACTGAAATGAGACACCTTCCTGAATTTTTGTGAAGGCTAAAAGAGTTTCCCTACCCTTGGGTTCAATGCTTTACATATTGGTATTAAAAAGAGGTGATCTCCTTCCAGTGGAAGGAAATTTGGATCTTCAGGGATGGGAATGTGGGAGTATGCTAAGCATCTGGTGCCTCACTCCTATTCTTCCAACACGTTCCTTCCTCAGGACACTCAGATCTTGAACATCTGGAAGAATCTGACAGAACAATATGCTGAAGACCATGCGAGGTACGTATCCACTGTTTAATACAGGTTACTCCACCTAACACCCTTGACCGTGTTTACTATAACCACATATTCCCCTAGACATGCTGAAGATGATAGGGGTTCTGGTACAAGACACCCATTTGTGTACGGTTGTATACTCTAACGTTCACAGAGCTGTAGCAAGGCAAACTTCCAGCATCATAATGCCTTTGTACAAGTCTGTTGTGCAACCATGTTTATAATACTGTGTATAATTTTTGATCACTGAGTCTCAAAAAGGATGCTGTAAAATTGGAAAAGGGCAACCCAAATGATCCAAGGGTTCATCCTTGTGACGAAGTATTGTTTCCAGTATTTTTTAGAACAAAGAACAACACTCCGCTAACTATAACTAACATAAATTACACTTGACTTCCCATGTCTCACAACTATAAAAATGAAAGCTCAGTCTATATAATTTCTCAGTAATACTATCTACTTTGTATGTTACTTCTGACCTGAAACAGTTCTCAATCCTTTTTGAAATTATCCAATGATTTTTCTTTGATCAAAACCACCATTTTGTTCATCTCAACTAACTAAAAAACTTTAATAGTCCACCTTTCTTCTGTAGGAAGACAATCTGCTTTCCAATTCCGGACAAGCAATCTTGCTGTAATGATCATATTATGTGTCAATTTATAATTTCCACCTTTAAATGTCTCCTTATTACCCAACAAAAACAATTCATCTAGGTTCAATTCTTGATTTAAAATAGATTGTATTAACTTCTTTAAGTCTCCATTAATTTTGTGCTTTATCACAGGACTACCATATTAAAAGTGCGTTCTTGTACCCCACATTTCTAACATTTATGGTTAAAACCTTTATGTATTTTAGACAATTTCTCAGTATCAAGCACCACCATCATCTTATAAATGTTTCTCTCATAACATGATGGCTCTTCCAAGCCTATCATCTACCTTCTAATATGCATAACATGCATTTTCCCAATCAGATGTTTCTCATCAACACATAAATTCAGTTCAAATTCATGTTTTCCTTATGAAACTCCCAATGTTTTTTATTTAACTTAAATCTTTCCAGTAATTGCTTGTATTTATATCAACGAAAGCAAAATCTCTCTTGAACCAACTCCTCACAAGACATAAATTTAGCCTCACTATCTTCCCATTTAATTATATCTTCATAGATGATCCATTTCTCTTCTTCTCTCTTATCCCTTCTAAATGGTCTCTTATGTAGAAACCCAGAGTGGATTATTTAGCAACAATATTTGTCCCATATTCTTAAAATGGAATATGGAATCCCTCTTTCCAACCATGGAATTAACTTCTACAATACATAGTGATAGATATCTTAGGGTCTCACTTTGGACAACTCTGAAAGGGGAGTAAGACAAGATAATGAAAGAGCAGTGAATGGTTTCTAGTTGGGATTATTATGATGCCTCTAAATACCAGTTGCTGGCAAAATGAGTGGGAGGTGCAATTCCTTCCATGCCCTACTTGGAGGATTTTCAAAGACATCTGGATGAGAGAGGCCAACAGGATCCTTCTCAGTCCACACAAGATCGCTTATTAGGTAAAGCTGGACTCCATGACTGCTTCATCTTGGACACAATGTTAGTTTTCATAACTGTGAAATGTACTGTTTTGCTTAATTGCGGTCTTGTTAATGTCAGGAAAGATTAATTAAAATTAAAAACCTTCTTTGGGAGGTTTATAAACGGAGGCTGGATGGCCATCTCTCTGGTGTGCTTTGTGTGTTCCTTCATTGCAGGGGTTTGGATTGGATGGACCTTGAGGTTTCTTCCAACTTCTTGATTCTGTGATTCTAATTCCTTTGGAGAGTACACTGCACCCTCTCCTTATGCGGGGGATCTGTTCCGGATCCTCCCGCATAAGGGAAAATCTGCCAGTACTTGAGACCCATAGAATATAATGGGGTGCATGCATGTGGCGGAACAGCACGCCCAATTCTTTCTCTCCCCAAGCGGGCGCACTGTATAGAAATCTGAAACTGCCACTCTGGCTTTTGAAAACCTTCCAAGCATTTTAGGAGACACTCAAACACCTAGGCCTTTACAGACTAGAACCATGCCAATATTTTCTTTAAAATGAGAGTTTAGATGCACAGAAAACTTAGGGCCTAAACAGACAGGCCAAAATAAAGCTACTTCAGGTCACTTTGGAGGTATGCTGTTTAAATGCTGCATGTGTCCTAAGAGGCCAGAAGCTGCACCAAAGCCACACTTCAGTCCTAGAGCATAGCTTTGGCACGGCTTCTGGCCTCTTAAGATGCGTGTGTATTTAAACAGCATATTTCCAAAGTGACCTGAAGCAGCTTTATTTTGGCCTGTCTGTTTGGGCCCTTAGTCAGTGGCCAATACTAATTGAATGCTTCACATTAAATGAAATCCAAGATTTTTCCTTCTCCCATGGATTCATGCCATGCTTGCGGCCCTGCTTGTATCACTGGTTGTTGCTCAGCTGCCTTTCGCTGTGGCCTGCGGCAGTTCAAGGATTCCCTCTTTTCTCATCCTACAGAGTGCTGATTGCAGTGACAAAGAAACAAGATGCCCATGGCATTTTTACCCTTCTCAATGAGACAACCGGCGTGGATGTGCTGACCAGCGACTACCTTATGGGTCTGGCGAAAAGCGGCCAAGAGGATACCACAAGGGGAAAGGCTGCTTCCAACATGATAACAAACTACATCAAAGCAGCTGGAGACAAGTGGGCTGGATGGAGTGTGAGTAGCAACCCTTGGGATCAGATGGAGGAATGTGTATAGGTATAGAAACAGGTATGGCTGTCTTCATGGCTATAGGCCTCTTAAGAGCCTGATGAGCTTGCTCTTTAATTGCTCCAATCCCTTGTCCAGGAAATAAGATTTTCCATGTGAGAAAAGGACAACAGCAAATATTTATGAAGCAAAAAAAACATGCTTTTCTTGGTGATGCGTGCAGAGAGTAGTGGAGTCTCCTTTCTTGGAGGTCTTTAGACAGGCTGTATGGCCATCTGTCGGGGATGCTTTGATTGAGAGTTCCTGCATTGCAAAATGGGGTTGGACTGGATGGCCCTTTTTGGGGTCTCTTCCAACTTTATGATTCTATGATTTATTGTGATATGCTTCTGTTGAGTAGATCATTCAGTTAGGTTATTCAACTAAAGGACTCAGTTAGATGAATGGAGCAATTGTTGCAACACTATTCATTGGCAAAGCTGCACAGATGTTACTAACCTTCCAGCTGATTTTTGTGGGTTTTTCATGCTATGTGGCCATGTTCATTTCTCTGAAGATGCCAGCCACAGATGCTGGCAAAACGTCAGGAATAAACTCTTTTAGAACATGGCCACATAATCTGAAAAACCCACAAAAATCTATGAATGCCGGCCATGAAAGACTTCGACTTCCAGCTCTTGTTTCTTCCTGCTCTCTTATCAATGGGAACTGCTCTCTTTTCCTGATAGAAATGGGAACAGAACCCAAGTTGGCAACTGGCAGAGCAGCCAATAAACTCTTAGGAGAAGAGTATCAGATTTGGTCTGTTTGGTTGGCCGACAAGTGATCTCAACCGTTGTCCCAAGTTGTGCTTCTTACACAGGATTGACAGAGAGGGGCCATTTCTAGCTAGTTCTCCAGTATGTAACTATTAGTATTATTATTTTGCTTGGATGCTAACTGCTTGCCCTTCTGCAGGTGGCAAGACCCAATTTTGGACGTTTGGACAATCTGGGCGAGCAGTTTCTTCGCTTGTATCACATGCTCCTCTACACATTGCCAGGGACTCCTTTCACAGACTATGGTGATGAGATTGGGCTGCGTGACCTTCCTGGACAGGTAAGAATAATACCAGGGAATGTAGTGGTGGAAGAGAGCATTGTTGAAATACGCAGAACGCAGTCAATTTTAAGGATGCTGTGTAAAATAAGAAGGAAAATTAGTGATGCCCACTATGTGATTGCTATTGCTACTTGCTATTGTAAGGATACTTCAGATTGGTCTGCATACTTAGCAAACTCTGGGTGGAGAGGGTTCCCAGCCAAGTGATTGACCAGCAAATCCAATACACTTGCTTGCTTTTGATAATCCAGATTTAAACCCAAACACACACACAGAGACATGCCATCTGACCTTAGCCATGCCTCTGCCCATGCTTATTTGTCAAATGAATATGACAGTTTTTCTTGACAGATTTGAGGTCTGCCAGGATTAAGTATGTTAGACTGGGACTCCAGATAAATCTGGCAGAGGTTCATTAATCCATAGAATATGATTTTATGCTATGGATTTCCCGCATCAGTTTAGTGTTGGACTAATGGGGTACTTTCCAACTCTACAATTCTGTGATTCTGTTTTTAAGAACATGTAAAAGCTCTTTTGCTTGCAGTGATAAGCATGAATATATAATAATAATAATAATTTGTTTTATTTATATACCGCTATTCCAAAGATCATAGCGGTGAACAGCAAGTAAGCTAATTAGCAAGTAAGCTAATTTCCCCCCAACAGTCTGGGTACTCATTTTAGCTCCCTCCTCGGAAGGATGCAAGCCTGAGTCGAGCTTGGGCCCTTTTGCTGGTCTTGAACTCGCAACCTTGTGGTTTTGAGTAAATGGCTGCAGTACAGTACAGGCATTTAACCACTGCGCCACCAGGGCTCCTTGGGAATATATGGGAAGAATAGGTACCTACCACTCCAGTGTACCTGCAAAGTATCCATTGTAGGAGCTTCGTCTGAGTGGACCCCAAAAGAACAGCATCTCCTCAATCCATTTTGGGGACTTTTCCATGGAAAACAGAAATTGCATTGGAAACTATCGCAATCTATGTGGCAACTGATAGCAGATATTTTAAACCTTCAGTCCATCAGATGTTTTGGACTTCCATGTCACAGAATCCCTGATCATTGGTCAAGTTAGTTGGGCTTCTGGAAGTTGAAGGCCAAAACCTCTAAAGCACCATAGCTTGAAAACCACTGTTTTCAGTGACTAGTTTTGGCTGGGGAGTCTCCATGTGTGCCCCAACCACTTCTGAAAATGTAAACATTCAAACTCTCATGAAAAATGTGTGGAAAGTGCAAGGGACAGGGCAAAACTTTATGAAAATGTACTTTATGCTGTCATAGGGTTCGATTTGGGGATTTTACCTTTTCTTACTGCTAAATTATTATTTTCTTGGGGCACATTGTTCTCTGTGTTTGAATTTTGCTCAAGTCCCAGCCACACTAACCATATCCTCTTATCTTTCCATCTAGCCTGCAACATCCAATGTCACTCGCATGCAGTGGGACAATTCAGCAAACTTTGGCTTCTCCAAAGGGCCTGAGCAACCGGGCAGCCAGTCAACGAGTAACGCCACAGTACAGGTGAGAAGCTGGAGAAGGAGGGCACATAGAGTCACTGTGCATAGACAGGAGAATGTAAGGAAGGGGTAATATAGCTTGCATTAGTAAATCTTCAAACTATGTAGGGCAAACAACAGTAGCAACATCTGATAAGCTGCATGTCCCCCAGCTCTTTTATAATAATTTAAATGTCGTTCCCCTTCCCGTTTTTTCTGAAACTAAAAATTATGCTTTGGAGATGAGAGGTTTGGGAACTGGCAGTTTGTAGGAGGTCAGTGAGACTTGGTGGTTTCGGTACCTACCAAAATCGGGGACATTCAGTGTTAAATTTCTGCTTAGCCTCAGACCCTGGATCGGAAACTTTCTCTCAGTTTAGCCTATTCTCACAGAGCTGCGAGGAAGAAGAACCTTGAAGCAGCTACTGGGCTTCTTGGAGGAAGTGGGATAGAACTGCCATAAATAAAAATAGGACTAGAAAGAAAGTAGCTGGATAAATGGGTAGTCGGTGATAGCTCTGGAGGTTGGATCACACTTTCATTTCCATTGCTGAATTCCATAACAATTTTATGTAAAACATTTCCCCTTTCTTATCAGCTGAAAATGTTTGTAGAAAGTAGCTTATCGAGTCATAAAAAACAAACCCAAGGCATAGGATCTAGAAGGTAGAACCCAAAACGGAAAAGGATGAGGATGAATGTAGCAAAAAGGAAACTCCAGCAGGAGTTGGTAAACCTACAATTCTGTGATAGAAATATTTTGTGTATTCGGATGGAACGGCTACTCCTTAGTGGAAACTGAGGATGAAGGAAGTATCTCAGCCCTGTATCTCATTCTCTGAAGATACCAGCCCCAAATGCCAGTGAAACGTCAGGAATAAATTCTTCTAGAACATGGTCACATCGCCCGGAAAACACACCAAAAAACTATGGATGCTGGTCATGAAAGCCTTTGACTTCACATATCTCAGCCCTGGTTCTTTCCTCTTGGCCTAGTTCAGTACTGTTAAACAGAATTCAGCTAAATGTCTCTGGAATAAGAGACATGTAGTTCATGTAGAGCCTTTCCCATTTGTTTTGGCAGTTAGAACATCTAATTGCCAAGCAGTTATGATTCTTATAGTGCAAGACTGAACATCCTTCAGCTCATCCGTTGATTTAGGTTTCAAATCCAAGAGGCTCAAGGCAGCGTTAAGGGATTGCAAGAATTTTACTCCAGAACATCTGGGGCGCTAAACCTTCCCCATTCCTGTTGTTTCTTGTACTTTTAAGCTTTATTAGTTATGCCAGTGGCTTAGTGGTTAAGATGCCAGTTTTGATGATCAGACGGTTGGCAGTTTGAGGCCCGAGTGCTGCATGATGGGGTGAGCTCCCATCACTAGTCCCAGCTTCTGCCAACCTAGCAGTTCGAAAGCATGAAAATGCAAGTAGATAAATAGGTACCACTTAAGTGGGAAGGTAACAGCACTCTGTGCAGTCATGCTGGCCACATGGCCACCAGAGCAGTCCCTGGGCAATGCTGGCTCTTTGGTTTAGAAACAGAGATAAGCATCGCAACCTACAGTCGGTTATGACTAGACATTCATGTCAAGTGACTACCTTTGCCTTTAGTTATGCTAATAACCCTAATTCATGTTCCCTTTCCTTCTCCCAAAAGTTACAGAGTGGCGACACGGGTTCGGTCTTGACGCTCTTCCAGCAGCTGAGTGACCTGCGGGGCAAGGAGCGTTCCCTTCTCCATGGCGAATTTTCCAAGGCCTCCAGCACCAGTCCGAGCGTCTTCTCCTACTTGAGGATCTGGGATCAGAACAAGCGCTTCCTTGTGGTGCTCAACTTTGCCGCCCAAGAGACCACCGTTTCTGTATCGCACCCTCACCTCCCTCCGGAAGTCACAGTGGAGCTCAGCACAAATCCCAGTCGGGAGGAGGAGCAGCTGAGCGTCCAGGACCTCAAGCTGGGTCCCTTGGAAGGGCTTTTGCTCAGTTACATATACGTGGCTTAGGTCCAGGTTCCTCCTAGACTTCCTTCTGGCGGAGAGGGCAGCAGGAGGGTTTTCTGTGCTCCTGCCCTTAGAAGGAAGCAGTGTTTGAGTTCTTAAGAGGAAGCAGCATTCTCTTGTCTCTCATTTTGCCTGAACTCTCTTAACGCATCTGTTTCATCTCTTCTCCTGCCTGCCTAATTCTTTATACATTCCTGCCAGTGATCTCTGGAGTTGTTCAGTAGGAGAAACACGTCCCAAACAGATATTGTTAGACTTCTGCTTCATCGGTCCCCGATTATTGGCCATGCTTGCTTAGGCCGATGTATGTTCGGGTCCAGAAACGTTTGGAAGAACACAAGGCCCCACTCTTCCATTTAGATTTAGATATCATCCCCCTTGCCTACAGCAACAACAAAATTGGAAACTATTGAGACCTACGTGGCAACCGATAGCAGATATTTTAAACTTTCAGTCCATCAGGTGTTTTGGACTTCCAGGTCCCAGAATCCCTGACTGTTGGTCAAGCTAGTTTGGGCTTCTGGACGTTGGTGAACCATAGCTTGAAAACCACTGTTTTTGGTGACTAGTTTTGGCCGGGGAGTCTCCATGTCCCCCAACCGCTTCTGAAAATGTAAAACATTCAGAAAGAAGAATGTATAGAAACTGCAAGGGACAGGGTAAAAACCTCATGCAAATGATCTTCATGCTGTCATAGGGTTTGATTTGGGGATTTTAACTTTTCTTACTGCTAAATGATTGTTCTCAGTGTTTGAATTTTGCTCGATTTTGTGCCAGGTGAGTCCATAGATACAGTTCTGAAGAGCAGTCGGGGAAACTGGTTATTTCCCCTTTACGTGTGCCTCTGTTGCCATTTGGTCACTGCTTGGCAAACTCCCTTGAGTCTTGACATAATATATCGAAACTACATACCTTTACCACTTCTTAGCTTTTCGTACTGACCGAGTACAGACTAGGGTCGGATGTGTCTTATTCTCCAATGCTGTTGAAGGCTGGCCTCTGGAATAAGTTGAATAAATTTTCTCTTTTCTCTGCTTTTTGACTTTGACTCTGCTTTGTGGTTTTCTGTGTATTGCTTTCATCAGCATACTTCCTAAATCCCATCTACTTATGGCAGCATCTTTTAGAGGTGGGTGCAAAACAGGTATCGTATTCATTGATACTCCCTTTTTTTGGGATAGCACAGTTGGGATGGAGTACTATCTATCTATCTATCTATGGAAGGGGGAAAAACAGGCTTGATCAGTCCTTGAGATCAGGCAGTTGTTCCAGAGTTGTGCTTCTTGTTCATAACTGTCCGCAAGTTGGATTATTGTTTAAAAACAGCAAAGGGTATGAATTGTTTAAAAGACCAAAGTTGTGGTCCCACATTGTTTCTCATGACCAACAGTATGTAGCATTACTGCTAATCCTATGTTAAAATATGTTGTTGTTGTGCGCCTTCAAGTCATTTCCGACTTATTGCAACCTTAAATCATGGTGTTTTCTTCATAGGTTTCTTCAGAGGGAGTTTGCCAAAGCCATCCTCTGAGGCTGAGAGAGTGTGACTCTGGGTTTACATGGCCAAGCCAAGATTCAAACCCAGAGTCATAGTCCAATGCTCAAACCACGCCACCATACAACCACAAAAGACTCATTGCGCAAAACGAGTATCTGGCACTGTTTGGACACAGCAGAATTTAACGTGTGTCAGATATCCGATCTGAGGCTGCATCCACACTGGGAAATAACCCGGTTTGGCACCTGGCACCTCTTTTAACTCTTTTTCTGGCTCAAGACAATGGAATTCTGGGAGTTGGAGTTTGTTGTGAGGCCAAAGGGTGCGATTTCAGCCACATGAGGGCATCAGAGAGGAGAGGGCCAGGAATAATGATAGGCCCCTTGGAGCCAGATAGCCAATGCATTATCACACACAACAGTAAAGCTATGTCGGGATAGAAATCGGAGTGTCGCTATTTTGTGTGCTTTGTTCAAATACATAAAATTCATTCACATATTGATTTCGGGAGGCAGTTCGTGCTTTATTAACCAAGCGGGGCTTCGAGTCTTTTTCGAGACCACAAAAGAGCAAACCAGAGACAAGGACCCAGAGCAATGGATGCAAGCGCCAGGAAAAGAGATTCCAGCTCAACATTAGGAGGAACTTCCTGACAGTAAGGGCTGTTCAACAGTGGAACAAACTTCCTCAGAGTGTAGTGGAATCTCCTTCCTTAGAGGTTTTTAAGCAGAGGCTGGATGGCCATCTGTCAGGGGATGCTTTGATTGAGAGTTCCTGCATGGCAGAATGGGGTTGGACTGGAGGGCCCTTCTTGGGGTCTCTTCCAACTATAGGATTCTGTGATTCTATGAAATGCTGACAAAACATTTTCTCTTGGCGAGAAAGTTGGAATGCATCTCCCAGCAATAATAATAACAATAATAAATGGTATTTGTATCCTGCCTCTCCCTACGGCGCGGGGCGGGTTACAACAGCAAAATATGTCAATAAAATACATAGTACACACACAACTAAAACTACAAGAAGTGGCTAATATAGAACATTGCTAATACAAGGGCGCCCTCTTGTGGATACTCAGGGCACTGCAGCCTCAATGGAGAGATCAGTGCAGAGGGAGAGACAAAACATTGCTAATGCAAGGGCGCCCTCTTGTGGATACTCGGGGGCACTGCAGCCTCAATGTCCGGAGGGAGAGACAGAGAACATTGCTAATGCAAGGGCGCCCTCTTGTGGATACTCGGGGGCACTGCAGCCTCAATGTCCGGAGGGAGAGACAGAGAACATTGCTAATGCAAGGGCGCCCTCTTGTGGATACTCGGGGGCACTGCAGCCTCAATGTCCGGAGGGAGAGACAGAGAACATTGCTAATGCAAGGGCGCCCTCTTGTGGATACTCGGGGGCATTGCAGCCTCTTTGGGCTTCTCGCTGACTTCTATCCTGGAGCGCCATCTGGTGGCCACTCTTGGCAATTCACTCATGGTAGTATTTCCCATCCAGACCCCGGAGAGAGGGAGAGAGAGAAAGAGAGAGAACTAGAGAAAGAAACAAAGTGATAGTGGGAGCTAGATCGGCAGATCGATCGATCTCTCCAGACACCTATACGCTTACTCCTCCTATTCCCCCCTCCTCTCTCTCCCTTCCCCTTTAAGCAGCCTCCCCTGACGCAATGCAGGTGGGGCTGGGCCAATGGCGAGCCGCGTATCCCGCCACGTGACGCCGGGAAGGGGCGGGGCCGCGCGGTCTTTAAAGGAGCGTCGAACGCTGAGGGACGAGGACGGGACTCGCTTGCGGGGGCGGAGGGATATGTGTGCGCGCATGCGCAAGAGGAAGGGAGGGAGGCGTTTCTTTCGGAGGACCGTTGGGCGGCTAAGAGGGAAAGAAGGAAAGAAAGAAGGAAGGAAGGAAGGAGGGCGGCTGAGGCTGAGGCCCGGGGCGGAGGGAGACACTCAGGACGGAGAGAGAGAGAGGAGCCGAGACATCACAGCGCTACTTCCCCCCACCCCGTTGCCATGGTGAGCGGGCCTAGTTGGGCGGGAAAGGCCTGGGCAAACTCTACTCTTAAGGGCAATTTGGACTTCAGCTCCCAGAATCCCGGGCTATTGGCCTACATGGCTGAGGCTTCTGGGAAATGAAGTCCATCATCTCCGAAAGGGCGCCTTTTGGGGACCATAAGCGTCAGTGATTCCCCAGACTGTGCGCTTTAAGGGGATTTTGGACTTCAGCTCCCAGCGTGCCTTGCTGTTGGCCTACATGGCTGAGGCTTCTGGGAGATGAAGTCCAACCCCTCTGAAAGGGCGCCCTTTGGAGACCATAGAGTCAGTGGTGCCTAGACTGTGCTCTTTAAGGGGATTTTGCATTTCAGCTCCCAGAGTGGCTGAGGCTTCTGGGAGATGAAGTCCAAAATTCTCTGAAAGGGCTGGCATCCCTAGTTTTTTGTGGGTTTGGGGGGCTTTGTGGCCATGTTCTAGAAGAGTTTGTTTGTGATGTTTCACTGGCATCTGTGGCTGGCATCTCCAGAGAATGCTGGCATGGAAGAGAGCGGGGGGTATAATGCTGGCGAACATCTGGAACAAACTCTTCTAGAACATGGCCACAGAGCCCCCAAAACACACAAACAACTAGGGATGCCGGCCATGAAAGCCTGCGACTCCACAATATTCACACAGTACACACAAAAGCAGAATAGCAGAAACATTGCATAGAAAGCAAGAAGAAGCCTCCACAGGGTCACAGGCCTCGTGGTCCCCATAAGTTGGAGACAACTTGGAAGGCACACAACGACAACAACGGTGACACAATTCTTGTTGCCGTGTCCGCTTTACAGAGACCCTAAGGCAAACCTATCCTGGGGTTTTCTTGGCCACTTTCTTCAGAGGGTTTTTTTGTCATTGCCATCCTCTGAGGCTGAGAGAGTGTGACTTTGCAGAGTGTCATATGGCAGAAGCTTGTGAAGAAATGGCTTGTGAGAGGATGAAGGAAGAAGAACTAGTGGAGAACTAGTGACTTCCAGAATGCTGGGATGGCCACAGTTTGAGAGGAAAGATGCTAATTATTGTTGTTAATTTTCTTATAGCCCGCCTTTCTCCCAATATATGGACTCAAGGCGGCAAAATGTGTTCATTTTTGAGCATGGAGAAAGCAGGAGACTGTGAGGTTCTTGAAAGGCTATGTGTGCAGCTGGATTAATAGTCCTTACAAGTGCTTTGATAAACCTTTCCTCTTGTAGCGTTCAAAGACATAGCCCTGTTAGTCTGTGGAATCAGTACATAGAGAGATCTTGTAGCACCTTTGAGACTCACTGAGAGAAAGAGGTTGGCAGCATGAGCGTTCACAGACTTCAGTCTACTTCCTCAGAGAATATTTAATATACTGTATACAGTAGTATACTCTAACATACTGTATTGTATTTAGATATAGCCATGTTAATCTGTGGAATCAGTGCGCAGAGGGATCTTGCAGCACCTCTGAGACTCGCTGAAAGAAAGACATTGGCAGCACTTCAGTCTACTTCTTCAGATGCATTTATTTTTTAATGCTAGGCCAAATGCATCTGAGGAAGTATATTTGCTGTATATGTCTAGATTGAAATTCAGGTTAAAAAATGGATCCCACAAAACCTGAGTCGACTTATCCACAGGTCAATGTAAGTACTGTATTTTAACACACACACACACACACACGGTGAAAGGCAAGAGTTTAATCTGCTGTGGAAGCACTGACCCTCTACTCTCTCATTCATCCAGCCTTTGGGATGAGCACAAATAGTTATGCCTGCTGGAGTCTTCTAAGTTCTTTAGCATTGTTTTCCTTTACTCCATCCTTTACATACTTCATTACATGCTCCTAAGTTTTACCTTTGACTTACCCCCACAGGTCATATTAATTAAATGCCCATAAACTTGCCCTTGACTTACATATGAAATTGACTTCTAGTCGAGTATATACGGTAAGTCTCTGAAAGCTCATGCTGCCCACTTCTTTCTTTCAGTTGGTCTCGGAGGTGCCTACAGGATCACCCTACAGACGTTCCTCTTGTGGGGAAAGCTGGGATGCAGGGCTGGACAACAGGTCTTGGTTGGTGTGTAGTATGGGAAAGAATATACAACAGAACAATACACACAGATCAACATGGGAATCACTCTTCCTTACCCAGGATCACACAGTATATATATACCCAACTCTCTTCCATGCCAGCATTCTCTGAAGATGCCAGCCACAGATGCTGGGAAACGTCAGGAATAAACTCTTCTAGAACATGGCCGCATAGCCCGAAAACCCACAAAAAACTAAAGAATTATACCTCCTTGCCACCTCATGCATTGTTTCCTCTTATTGTCAAAATGAAGGTTGTAACATGGTGGAGGAAGAACCTTGTTTGCTTGCATTGGTTTTTCTTTTAGGGTTGTATTACTTCATAAAGCACCAGCATGTCCATAAAACAATCTGAAACGGTCCAGGGCTAGCCGTCTTGGCCATTAGCTAATCCTGGCAAAAATCCACCAAACGGTGACCCTTTTATTGGCCAACCAAAGTGCACAACGTACACATTGCAAGCTTCTCGAAAGCTTGCGGCATGTTTGGTTGGCCAATAAAGGGATGACAGTTTGGTGGAGTTTTGACTGAATCTGAAATAGGTACTTGGTACAGGAACGTGAAGCTGGGGGTCCCATTGCCAGCTAAGGAAGGGCAAAGGGGTCTTTGGCAGTAGGCATAGGAAAAAGATACAAGGATATCTGGCATGGTAGGCACGGTCCATTTCTAAATGGGGGACTTTTTTGTAGAGGAAACTGCTTTTGCAATTCTGGGTACAGAAACCCTAGTAGGATAGAAGTCTGTCTCATTTCCAATACAATTATTGATTTTGTAAATATGTGCTTTCTGGCGAGTGTATGAGCCACATTTGGATGGAGTTGCAAAGGAAGTGTGTTTGTCTTGTGATACAAAAAGAGGAATGCAAATATAATTTACTTTCTTCTTTTCCTCTGTTTTCTTTGCCACTTCAGGCTGACCAGCTGACGGAGGAACAGATTGCAGGTGAGAGTTTTCTTGGCTCCTAGGCATGGGAATGGTGGCAGAATTGGCCAGAGTTGGAAGGTTTTTGCATTTTCTTTCCCCCACTTTAAATAGGTAGGGAATTCCTGCATGCAAACTCTCTTTTGTTCATTCAAACTAAGCATGTGACTTAGGTCACTCCCCCCTTTGGGACTAGCTCACATTCTAAAGATTTTCAACTAAACTGTTGCTCCTCCGTTTCTCTCCTCTCTCAACGTTCTTTGGAAAAACTGGTGAGAGAAAGTTTTCTCTACCTGAACTGTTCACTAGCTAGATTAGGATGTAGCCTCTGTCTAAATAGAGATTAAAGCCATTAGTAAACTTTTGCTTTAAACTACAAACTACGTGTTTGTTGTTTTTTTGGAGTCAGTCTCAGTTCTTAGGGAAGCATAGTTAGACAAAGAACCATCCTCTGCTACTCTGCTGATTTAAAGCTAGACCCTAACAGGCTTGGCTTTGACATTTTTGATACTTGATATTTTGGTTTCCTTAACAAAGGCTGAAACTTTAGGAAACTTAAATTACTCTACAATAATGAATGGCTGACCCAAGAGCTAGCAGTTAGTCCTGGCCTTGGTCCAGATGACTCCTTGGCCATGAAGCATCCCACTGGGAGAACTGGGAAGAGGTTTCTCTGACACAGTCTTCATCTTCTTTGAATGCGGATGCTCTCCCACCTCCAAGGCCTGCTGTGATGATGAACAAAGACTGAAATACTCATCCCACTGTATCTACTCTACCTAGTAAAGCTGTCAAAACCAGCAAAACCACCACTGACCTCATGTATAAGAGACTGTGGATAGGGACCTGAGAACCTTATGTAGCCCCCTTTGCAGGAGGAAAAAAAGCCAAAGGTTGAGTAGGTATCCTTTGAGCTTTCTCCTAAAAATATAGTTAAGCTGGTACTTTACGTTTGGACCCAGAGACTTTTAACGGAGCGATGGTTTTTTGTGGTCCCATTATTCCTCTCCAGCAGCACCTTGAAACCCAGCCTGGATATGCCATCTTCTCTTTCCAAACCTTTAAAAGAGATCAGTAGAACAGGAGCCTTGGGTCACGTTGCAGCCCTTATGTAGTCAGCCCTGTTTAGCCTTCTAGGTTGTGGCTTTAATGTTTATAATCTTATATTGTTTTTATTTGACATTTTTAATTGTTTTATTGTAATAAGTTTTGAAAGTGTTTTCATTTGTGAGCCACTTTTGGGTCCCTTTCTGGGAGAAAGGCGGCCTAGAAATCAAATAAAAAAATAAGTTTATAGTTTTTTGTGGGCTTTTCAGGCTGTGTGGCCATGTTCTAGCTGAGCTTATTCCTGACGTTTTGCCAGCATCTGTGGCATCTGGCATCTTCAGAGAAAATAGGTTTAGGTGGCTAGGGTTTGTTGGGGGGGGGGAATTGAAGGAGGTATCCCTGATGTTCAGCTTGCCACATTTCTTTCTTTCAGAGTTCAAAGAGGCCTTTTCCCTCTTTGACAAGGACGGCGATGGCACCATCACCACCAAGGAGCTTGGCACAGTGATGCGCTCTCTGGGCCAGAATCCCACAGAAGCTGAATTGCAAGACATGATCAACGAAGTGGATGCAGATGGTGAGCAGGGTTACTGGCTGAAAGGCTCTTGGAGGACAGATAGGAAGAGAATGGTGGTGAAATTGGGTTGCCAATCTAGATCTTCCATTTTACAGACGCTACTGTTGGGACAGTCTAGGCTTTTCAGTGTGTTTGGGGGTAGAAAGCACATACGGTGGGTCCTTGTTTTCTGCTGGTGTTTGGTTCCAGGTTCCCCTGTGGATAACAAAATCCATGGATGCTCAAGTCCCATTAAATATAATGGCACAGTAAAATAATGCCCCTTATATAAAATGGAAAATCAAGGTTTGCTATTTGGAATTTATCCTTTTTATGAATATTTTCAAGCCATGGATGATCCAGAGATAAAAAAAATCCATGGATAAGGAGGGCCGACTGTATTTATTGTGAAGTCAAAGGCTTTCACGACTGGCATCCATAGTTTTTTCTAGGGTTTTTTTTTGGGGGGGGGGCTATGAGGCCATGGTCTAGAAGAGTTTATTCCTGATGCTTTGCCATACCAGCTGTGGCTGGTATCTTCAGAGAATGCTGGTATGGAAGTGAGCATTCAGCATTCTCTGAAGATGCCAGCCACAGCTGCTGGTAAAACATCAGGAATACAAACTCTAAAGCATCAATGGAACACGTCCTACATAGACGGGGCTGGATTAAGATCCCTGTGGTTAGCAGACCCTCCTTCCATTCTGTACAGGGAAGGGGAGGCGCAAAGCTGCTTGCCTTTATTTGGCAGTCATCATCTGTACACAATTCTGCAAGAGGAAGACAAGAGAAAATCGGGCATGTTTTAAGTCAATCATTGTTTCCAGCCCATTTCAAAAAATACAATGCGTTCAGATGGGTTTGCACAAATGATTCTCCTGAATTAGGAAAGGCAAATGAATGCAAACAAGTGAGGAGTGTTAGCACAGTTTACCGTTTCTCAATCCTTCAGTGTATACCGTATATATTGGCTATAAGTCGACCTCATGTATAAGTCATGGGCAGTTTTGGGGCCAAAATAGGGATTTAGATATGACACATGGATTGTCGAGAGCGAAACTTAGGGGTATGTAACAAAAGATGCAAAGGAAAAACGGTTGCCAGAAAACTCACAAAATTCCAGCAGGCGTAACTGCTTGTGCCCATAGTAAAGCTTCGTTGATGAGAGAATATAAAGGGAGTGGAATGCTTCCAGAACAGATGACACTTTTGCCTTTCATCAGGGAATGGTTCCTTCTTAAATAAGAATTAAAGTACAGTACCCATACTGCATTGAGCCGTGGATAAGCCTACTCAGGTTTTTGGGATCAAATTTTTGTCTAAAATTTCTAGACTTATACATGAATATATACAATAATAATATTATTTAAATTAATTTCTACCCCCCACACCACTCAAAGGAATCCAAGTACACATTTGTTGTCCTTACTAAACAAGGTGATTCCTGCACACTGATGACTGAAAACTATTGGATTGCAACAAACATAGGAAGCTCCAGTTCAAATCACATCCCCATATCCCAGGATGCTGCTACTGTGCTATGTGTGCCCCAACCCACAAAGGTGCCACTGGATGCACGTCTCCTCACCTTCATAATTGACCTGTCCGTCTCCATCTATGTCAGCTTCTCGGATCATTTCCATCCACTTCTTCGTCCGTTAGCTTCTCGCCCAGGTTAGTCATGACGTGACGTAGCTCTGCAGCACTAATGTAGCCATTGCCATCCTATATGTGGAAAGAAGAAAGAGTGGTTAGAAGAAGAAAACACATTTCTTCCAAACAGGGCTCATATTTCCACCAAGAAACTGAAAGACTGCACTATCTTAAAGGCTGCTTTCCACCCAGAAAGAATGAAGCCTATGCAGCAACAATGTGCTATGTCAGATCAACAAGTTTTCATGCTCTGTTTCAGCTCAAAGATTCCCTCATCAGGCTATTCAGAATTCCCTCTGAATCACAGGCTGCGCCACACTGCAGAATTATGCCACTTGACAGTGATTTAACTGTCATGACTCCATCCATGGAGTCCTGGGATTTGTCGTTTGTTGCGGCACCAGGGCTCTCTGATAGAGAAGGCTAAATATCTAACAGTTTAAGAAGTGGCATTTAGAATATTCAGTCAGAGAGCCTTAAGCCTCATCGAACTACAAATCCCAAAATGCAACAGGAGGCAGTCAGAGCAGTTAAAGTGGAATAGAAATGCTTTAAGAGTGCAGTACGGTAATCTCCTTCAAGTCTCTTATACTAGTTCGAATGATTGCAAGCCCTGCTTTTCACAGAATCAAGGGACCTTTACGCTTTGTCAAGACACGAAAGGCCTCACGGATTTCTTCCTCGCGGTCCGTGTCCCTCATTTTCGGGCCATCATGGGGAGAAATTCAGGGAAAATCAATGGTGCCATTTCCTAGGGGAAAAGCAGCTCTTTAGTATTCGCCTAAAACAGTCTAGAAACCCAAGATACATGAGTCTTGCCTCTCTGCCTGTTCTTCTGGAACTGCTTTCTATTTTGCTAAGAGACAGGCAAATGAATCCTGGGGAGACCGACCTGGACATCCACAGAAGCAGAATGTTCCAAGATGTGGTGGATACAAAGGGAAAAGGAGCAAGAGAAGATTAGAAATGGTATTACATCTGGTTAGTGGTCTCTCCACATTTGCTGGGCTTAGGGGTGAAGGATCTCTTTAAATGTGGAAAAACCACAAATAAAAAAACAAAAAAACAATCTTTTTCCACGAGAAACCTCTTGCTAGTAATCTCCATGTCATCAGTGCAACTCTGTGTCAACATCTGCCAGAGATTGATCACAAAATCATGCTGGAGGACCTACAAATGCCAAGAGAAGTGTTTTCTCTAGGAACTCCTAGGTTTCCAGCACAACCCTAGTTCGACGTCTGGCAGAAGACACTGGAAGACTTAGAGATTCCTAGCAGAGACATCTTAATCGAAAAACTGCATATAATAAGATCCGCAAAAGTCAAATCCGCAAATTGGAAGGCCAATTGTATTGGATGGCACTGCTCTTTCATGACCTTGCTATTTAATTCCACAATATGGGGATTACATGCCACTTCAAATCAGTCTGACAAATAAAGAAACCAAGATGTTTTGCTAACAACCAAATTGTTAATATTCTTGCTTTGGTTCAGCCAGTATTTATGATTCTGAGCAAAGCGTTTACAACCATTAGTGCTCACCTGCGGGGTACACACAACAAAAACTTTCCAGCAGGGTGAACTGCACTCCTAACTACAATAAATATGTGGTTTTTATGTGGGTTTTTCGGGTTATGAGGCCATCTGTGTTCTAGAAGATTTTTAATTCC
>NC_056530.1:32510663-32605452 GCF_019175285.1 Sceloporus undulatus | reverse complement strand
CAAGCCATGGATGATCCAGAGATAAAAAAAATCCATGGATAAGGAGGGCCGACTGTATTTATTGTGAAGTCAAAGGCTTTCACGACTGGCATCCATAGTTTTTTCTAGGGTTTTTTTTGGGGGGGGGCTATGAGGCCATGGTCTAGAAGAGTTTATTCCTGATGCTTTGCCATACCAGCTGTGGCTGGTATCTTCAGAGAATGCTGGTATGGAAGTGAGCATTCAGCATTCTCTGAAGATGCCAGCCACAGCTGCTGGTAAAACATCAGGAATAAACTCTTCTAGAACACAGACGGCCTCATAACCCGAAAAACCCACATAAAACCACATATTTATTGTAGTTAGGAGTGCAGTTCACCCTGCTGGAAAGTTTTTGTTGTGTGTACCCGCAGGTGAGCACTAATGGTTGTAAACGCTTTGCTCAGAATCATAAATACTGGCTGAACCAAAGCAAGAAATTAACAATTTGGTTGTTAGCAAAACATCTTGGTTTCTTTACTTGTCAGACTGATTTGAAGTGGCATGTAATCCCCATATTGTGGAATTAAATAGCAAGGTCATGAAAGAGCAGTGCCATCCAAATACAATTGGCCTTCCACATTTGCGGATTTGACTTTTGCGGATCTTATTATATGCAGTTTTCGATTAAGATGTTCTCTCTAGGAATCTCTAAGTCTTCCAGTGTCTTCTGCCAGACGTCGAACATAGAGTTGTGCTGGAAAACCTAGGAGTTCCTAGAGAAAACACTTCTCTTGGCATTTGTAGGTCCTCCAGCATGATTCTGTGATCAACCTCTGGCAGATGTTGACCACAGAGTTGCACTAGATGACATGGAGATTACTAGCAAGAGGTTTTCTCGGGTAAAAAGATTTGTGTTTTTTTATTTGTGGTTTTTCCACATTTAAAGAGATCCTTCACCCCTAAGCCCAGCAAATGTGGAGAGACCACTAACCAGATGTAATACCATTTCTAATCTTCTCTTGCTCCATTTCTCCCTTTGTATCCACCACATCTTGGAAACATTCTGCTTCTGTGGATGTCCAGGCTAGGTCTCCCCAGGATTCATTTTGCCTGTCTCTTAGCAAAATAGAAAAGCAGTTCCAGAAGAACAGGCAGATAGGCAAGACTCATGTATTCTTGGGTATTCTAGACTTGTTTAGGCGAATACTAAAGAGCTGCTCTTTCCCTAGGAAATGGCACCATTGATTTCCCTGAATTTCTCACCATGATGGCCCGAAAGATGAAGGACACGGACAGCGAGGAAGAAATCCGTGAGGCCTTTCGTGTCTTTGACAAGGTAAAGGTCCCTTGATTCTGTGAAAAGCAGGGGCTTGCATCATTCGAACTAGTATAAGAGACTTGAAGGAGATTACCGTACTGCACTCTTAAAGCATTACTATTCCACTTTAACTGCTCTGACTGCCTCCTGTTGCATTTTGGGATTTGTAGTTCAGTGAGGCTTAAGAGCTCTCTGACTGAATATTCTAAATGCCACTTCTTAAACTGTTAGATATTTAGCCTTCTCTATCAGAGAGCCCTGGTGCCGCAACAAACGACAAATCCCAGGACTCCATAGGATGGAGTCATGACAGTTAAATCACTGTCAAGTGGCATTAATTCTGCAGTGTGGCAGCAGCCTGTGATTCAGAGGGAAATTCTGAATAGCCTGATGATGGGAAATCTTTGAGCTGAAACAGAGCATGAAAACTTGTTGATCTGACATAGCACATTGTTGCTGCATAGGCTTCATTCTTTCTGGGTGGAAAGCAGCCTTTAAGATAGTGCAGTCTTTCAGTTTCTTTGGAGGAAATATGAGCCCTGTTTGGAAGAAATGTGTTTTCTTCTTCTAACCACTCTTTCTTCTTTCCACATATAGGATGGCAATGGCTACATTAGTGCTGCAGAGCTACGTCACGTCATGACTAACCTGGGCGAGAAGCTAACGGACGAAGAAGTGGATGAAATGATCCGAGAAGCTGACATAGATGGAGACGGACAGGTCAATTATGAAGGTGAGGAGACGTGCATCCAGTGGCACCTTTGTGGGTTGGAGCACACACAGCAGCAGTAGCAGCATCCTGGGATCTGGGGATGTGATTTGAACATGGAGCTTCCTATGTTTGTGCAAATCCAAATAGTTTCAGTCATCAGTGTGCAGGAATCACCTTGTTTAGTAAGGACAACAAATGTGTACTTGTGATTCCTTTGAGTGGTGTGGGGGGTAGAAATTAATTTAAATAAATTATTATTGTATATATTCATGTATAAGTCTAGAAATTTTAGACAAAAATTTGATCCCAAAAACCTGAGTAGGCTTATCCACGGCTCAATGCAAGTACTGGTACTGTACTTTAATTCTTATTTAAGAAGGAACCATTCCCTGATGAAAGGCAAAAGTGTCATCTGTTCTGGAAGCATTCACACTCCCTTTATATTCTCTCATCAACGAAGCCTTTACTATGGGCACAAGCAGTTACGCCTGCTGGAATTTTGTGAGTTTTCTGGCACCGTTTTCCTTTGCATCTTTTGTTACATACCCCTAAGTTTCGCTCTCGACAAATCCATGTGTCATATCTAAATCCCTAATTTTGGCCCCAAAACCTGCCCATGACTTATACATGAGGTCGACTTATAGCCAAATATATACGGTAATACACTGAAGGATTGAGAAACGGTAAACTGTGCTAACACTCCTCACTTGTTTGCATTCATTTGCCTTTCCTAATGTCAGGAGAATCATTTGTGCAAACCCATCTGAACGCATTGTATTTTTTGAAATGGGGCTGGAAACAATGATTGACTTAAAACATGCCTGATTTTCTTCTTGTCTTCTCTCTTGCAGAATTTGTACAGATGATGACTGCCAAATAAAGGCAAGCAGCTTTGCGCCTCCCCTTCCCTGTACAGAATGGAAGGAGGGTCTGCTAACCACAGGGATCTTAATCCAGCCCCGTCTATGTAGGACTTGTTCCATTGATGCTTTAGCAGTTTGTGGCCATTCTCTGCTGTCTGTCTTCCACCTTCCCCTCTTCTTGGTTTTCATGCTAGAGCCCCGTTGGTGGCTGAAGCCAGGATGGTAAGAACCTGTTTTTAAAGTCCTGGTGAGGACTTTGAAAGGGTGAAAGTAAGGCTAAATTCCTAGCATTGGCCAGCCCTGGGGATGGGCAGGAGAGGGGAAAGTGTCCTTCCTCCTTGGCTCCATCCCCACCTTGCATCTGCTCTGTGTCTCCAAAGACTGTACCCCAGCCAGTGCATAACCTTTGCATTCATGGACTGTTTTGTGTGGCTGCCTTCTTCTGCACTTGTCTTCCTGGGAATATCTGCATATCTTGGGTATATTGTAACTATTAACCTCCTAACAATTGCCATACCCCCCCACCCTTCCTTTTCCCTTTCAGTGGCTTCAGGGAATGCTTCTCTTCCATTCCAGGTGGTGTAAGGTTTAATTTCTTCTTTTGAATAAAGTGTGTGTTTCAAAATGATGGGATCTGTGTTGTGTGGTGGTTCTTGTTGTGTGGTGGTTCTTTTCCTTGTTAGGGAGAAAAGCAGCCTGGAGTGGGTTCTTTCCCAATCTTTGGGAGCTCCTTGTACAACTCAAACAAGTGTTTTTGCACTGCTCCTGCCAGCCTCTGAGTCAATACTGGGGACCGTTTCTGGTTCTTCTGGGTTTTCCGGGTTGTGGGTGGCTTAGGAATGGGCAGAAGACCAGCATTATAGCTCTGACTGTAGCGAGGGGGCGGGAGGCTGCTTTGCTTACGTTGAGACACATAGTTTTCTAGCAAGAGGTTATCAGTATTGCATTCTGAACTGGTGTCCATATATTAGGTACTGGTTATGTTTATCCAAGATTAATCCATCCAGGTTCATTCCAATACTGCACAGCAATTTGATTCTAACTACTATAAGGGAGCTTGAAATGATACCTGTGCCTTTATAAGAGCCTCCTCTTACAAACAAAGAAGGGAGATAAAAGCATTCCATAGCATTAATGATGTGGCTTTTGTGAAACTAAATCCCATCTCTTCTTAAGCCTACAAAGACAGGAGACATCTTATTGGGACAAAGCATTCACGGTCACCAAAGAAGGGCCAAGCGTAAGGGCTTCAGAGGTGATTTTTATTTCAAAATAAAAAATACACATGGTTTGGTTGCATGGACAAGAAGCCCTGGATGGCTGTTCTTGGCTGTTTGTGCTGCTTAGAGAAAGACTTAAAAAGAGTACACTCCACCCAACAATCCTCTGCCAGCTCTTTAGCAGAGAAGGGGAGAGGATATGGCAGTTAAGACACACATGTATATACACGCACACGCACACTTGCCCCAGGGAAAGGGGCACTTCTCCCCAAATAAAACAGCTGCCAAGTGCAAAAACCGAAGGGAGGGGAGCAGCTGGCAAGTCTTCTTGGGTCACATTTTTCTGCTACATTCTGTTTTGAAATGGGACCTAACTCTCATGCCATCCTTCCAAGGGGAGATGTCAATTTGGAGGGGTACTGAGGCACCCTGTTCCAATATTTCCTATGCATTTCAGAATTCCTTTGAGGAGGAACAGATTAAATAGACAGTGTGTCTGGGGTCAGAAGAGCTCCCTGGGCAATAATTCTGTCACTTAAATGAACCTATTTGCTTTCTTTCCCCCCAATAACTTCCTCCAATCTGCAGGAAGCATTTGGGAGCAAGAGAGGAAAGTCCTAATTCATCTCTGGAAAAATAGAACACACCTTCTTGTGTCCAGGAAGGGAAAGGTTTAGATTTTTAAACATTGCCAGTAGATTTACTCTCCCAAGACCAGGTGCACATTGGTGAGGGAGGGGGGGTTTCAGTGAAATCATTTTTCTAAGATGGATTTTAACATATCCAGTATATCCAGTGTGGGAGAAAATAAATATTCAGCAGTTCTGGATGAATAATGCCGATTGCTGGAATAATTCAAATGGATTAATACAACTGGTACACTACAAACCTAAAATGGTTTTGAGTGGATACTGGCTGGGAATGTATGAAATAAATTCTTCCAATTTCCACTCCCCTTTGAGGTGTTTTCTAAATTTCCAGGTAGTTTATATTTCTAATTGCACACCCCATTAAAGTGACTAAATATATCCTTCCCACTTTCTCCGTTCACGCAGGCCCTTTTCCAAAACACTAAACGTTTACTATAACACATTTATTCTGGATTAAATGGTCCAGAATGAAAATGTGCCCACATCCTCTGGCTTGTTCCTCTACTCACTAACATATATTCCACTTCTGCATTCAAATGTTACATCCCATCTTAAATAAAACAATACATTGCTGGGCAAAAAAAGTTTTTAAAATACCCTTTTAAAAATAATGCATCATCATCATCATCATCATCTTTGGACACTCTAACCATTTAAACACAACCTTTTTGGTGTGATTTAAAACTGACCAGAATTAATGTCGCGGTACAAGATACATGTTCAGTTATGTAGCCACTGATGCTGTAAATCTTAACAGCTAAAATAATCTCAATTTTGAAAATGCAGTTTCTCTGAAACGGTTGAAAGTTAAGGACTAAAATCAAAGCTACTGTTTCATGTAGTTTTAATGTATCCAGATTCCTGAGCAGAATTTGAAGTTTCAAAGTTGTTCCTTTTTTGTGTGCTACAAAATACTACTTTTAGATTAAACCTTTGTTCAGGTGCAATTAAAAAAAACCTTGAAATTGTTGTGTGCCTTCAAGTTGTTTCTGATTTATGGCAACCCTGTCGCAGGGTTTTCTTGGCAAAATTTGTTCAGAGGTGTTTTATGCTATTGCTTCCTCTGAGGCTGAGAGATTATGACTTGCCCAAGGTCAGTTTCTACTGTTGTGTAGGGATTTGAACCTGGGTCTTCAAGAGTCCCGAGTCCAACACTTGCACCACTATAAAGTGCTGGCTCTCTTTATTGAAATCCCCATTTCCATCTCATTTTATATAGAGAGAAAGTGGGCAGGATCTCTAAGTCGACGTAATAAGTATTACCCCCTTTACCCCATATATCTTCAATATTTTATTTTTAAAAAACCATAAGCTATTTCTCTTATTTCTTAAAAATATATTCTCTCCCTCCCCTGGACATTCCTGTCCCCTGCTTTTTTTTGGGATGTCTCAAACTGACACAATTTCTTCCAGCAGAGTAAATTCTACTGCGTTGTAAGGTAAAAAAACCAAAGACTCTTTGCCCTGCATATCAAGAAATAAGGGAAGTTTCAAAAGCCTTCCCAAGTCTGTGATCGTGTAATCGATGATTTAGGGGTATTACTTAGTAAATGGCCCTTTTCTACCGAGGTTTCTATTTGGCTTGTTAACCCTTCTTTCTCCTAAACATGGGAGCAGACTGGGGGCATCCTATATTAAGCAAATGATGTTCTTCATCACTTGAGAATGCAGCTTTTAGACCTGTCCGTCTGAAAGATATTAAGGATTTTTTGGCCACTTTTTATACCTTTGACAATAGTCTGAGGTGTGGAAAGGTCTTACATGTTTGTCAGAGAAAGCTTTGCCTGATACAAATTTCTACACTACATAAGGAGTGGGGCAATTTAAATGGGGAGGTGGGTACTCCATAGGAGGAAATTTTCACATCCACCTCCTCACCGGGTTTGTTTTGGGCACAAAAGCATATGCACCGCCACTATTTATGAAAATTGAAATAATTTCCCTCCCACCCAGCGCTATTTTTGTCGGACATCTTAGTAGCAAGTCTGTCCCCTGACCTGGGATAAGGGACCAGCCCTCTTGCTGAAGGGGCAGCAAACCCCAGCACCTTGGGGGATGCTCAAAGTCTTTAAAATACACTGATTTTCCCCTCCCCACACAATGATGTCCATTATGCCCAATGACCATCAGAAATGGACACTGATTTGGCATTTTTAAAGTGAGCCATCCCCTGAAGGATTGCCCTATGGTTCCCTGTTTCTTCCTGTGGCAAAATCAGAATCTTAAGAATCCTGCAGGATCTTGAGAAACCATCCTATATGCCTCCTAAGCTTGTGCTTACAATGTTTCCTCCATACAGACTTTTGCCAGTTTTAACAAGAAAACAGACCCCACTATGAATGAATATGGTGGGACTGGAAAGGGGGGGGGGCGATATATGGAGGAGACATCATCCCCCCAACAGCAACATAGACAATAAATACCCACTTCCCATCTGCCCTTCAGCCTGCGGATCCTTTCCGACTCTTGTTATGATGGGGGGTCATGGCGAATTGTGGGTGCCTTGGCTTTGTGGGGACGGGACGAGGCTGCGGAGGAGGAGCCTGAGGAGGAGGAAGAGGAAGTGCTGCTGCTGCGACGGGCTTCAGCGCCAGTGCTCGACATTTTGAGCTTGCGCCGCTTGGCAAGGGGGGCGTTCTCGACACTCTTCAGGAAAAAGCCTTCACGTTTGCCCTTGTTAAAGGCCTGGGAAAGAGTAGAGGAAAAAAGGATGGTCACGAATTTGCCCCTATTTCTTACCTTGGTTCAAAATCTTGGCAAGGATATTCCCACAACTGCTCCATCTACAGTTGATTTCTTTCTACCCAACAGATCTCCCAAACTTTACTTTTGACTTCGAATTTTGTTGCAGTTTCCCAACACTGTGTAAGTAGTATCTACACTAAGTTCAAATCAAATCAAAGGTTTTGCATTTCTTGGTTCCAGACTCTTGCACAGTAGAGCAGCACTACAACAGCAATTTAACTTTCTTGGAGAAATGAAGTGCTGTAGCCACTGGAAGTGGTGGCCATTTTCTATCACTCTCAAGAGTCTGGGCCAATACAATGCGCAGTCTGCATTGTGGACGTGGAAGAATGTCATTCGAAAAGCCCACTACTATATCATGCTGCAAGGTAAATTCTCCCTCCATCGTTCTTGTGGGTCACAGCTACAAAGCACTCTTCCAAAACGAGGTATCTTTCAATATACATCCACCACTAGTGAAATTCAATTTCTAGCTCAGCAATCTTACCATAAAGGCAACGTTGACGCCAGTTCGCACAGCGGGCCCTGAGCTCTCCAGAATGTCTGGAGTCATGAGGGGGGTGGAAGAGAGGGCACTTCCATCTAGGAGCCACTCGCTGTAGCGCAAGCTGGAGATCTTCAGCCGCTTGGCAGGGTCCACTGTGAGGAGACCTGGTCGGATAAGTCAGTGGAAGATAAATTAGTAATTTAAAAATGGAAGGCAAAAATACAGTTTTTTGCTTCCAGGATCTCTCAAAGGCTGCACCAGGCCCTGAATAATTCTACATTGGAAGCAGCCAGTTTCATTTGGTGGGAACAGCAGGGCACATAATGTGGCACCAGGGGTGATTGCACATTGTTTTTATCCAAAGTCACAGCTCCTGAGGGCTTCTAAAAATGGAAATGTATCCTTTTTCAGTAAGTTTTTATTTTTATTATAGGAGTCATTGGGGGGGCTGAAAGGGCCACGAAAATTACTAGGGTGCATTGTTTTGGAGGCAGGTCTGCAGCTCAATGTTTACTAAGTTCATGGCTACATATGATAATCAAAAAACAGCCAGAACCAAGAAAACAGAAATAACATCAGAAGTGTCTTGATTTATTAAGGCTGCTGTGCTATGTCTGCTCACCATACTGCTTGCAATGGAGCTTACTTTTCAATACACAGGAATATATGGGCTTTACTAAAGTTAAAATTCAAGTGTTTGTTATCTTCATTCTTCTGTTGCATTAATTTAATGGAACGCTAGAAAGCTGAAAGCAGCTATTTTCACCAGCTCAAAAAATGTTCCTCATTTCTAACTGTAATTTTATTTACGGTCCTTGGCCAAAATATATCAAAGTTATAAAAACATTATTAATAAAAGCATTCTTGCAAAAGCTAATAAAAAAGAAATTAAAAACCCAATGCACATGTAAACAGGAAGCATTACCCACCAACATAGAGGAAACATAAAAGAGGCAATCCTTTAACATCTTGTTCCATCCTTTAACCACAAGTCTGATCCTTAATTATTTGTTTGCATGTATATTTTTAAGCAGGGTTTGCACTTCCCCCCCCCCAACAAAAATGACTTGTTATTGTATGGGCCACACCTTATACTACTACAAAAAGATGGTGTGGTGGTTGTAGTGAAAAAGGGGCCAGAGACAGGGGCCGGAATCCTCTATGCATTATATTGCCACATGACCATGATAGTTACGTAGCGACAGACCAAGATGGATTGTCCAGAAGAACGCAGTATTTCCTTAACTAGCCTGTTCATCTTTTGTATGAACAGAAATTATTCAGCAATACCTACAGACTTTAAATTCCTAAAATCAGAGCTCCCTCTCCCTACTTCACCAATACGATTTGGGGATTTTTCTGCAGAGGCAACGTAGTTTTCCTCACATAAATCCTGAGTTGTTCCCAACCATACAAAACTCCAAGCAGAGAATAAGGAGAAGACTCGGGGAGTTCCCCTTCCATCCTCTCACAGGTTATGTCTCATCTCATTTTTTGCAATATGTCCCTCAGTTTGAAGTATATCACCATCACCTCTAACCAGCTCCTTGGCCTCTTCAGACACATTCTTCCAGGCCTCGCCCTCCAGGGAAAACCGACCTTCCTTGATCTTGTGCATGATTTCTGCTGCATGGTTTGCAGCGCTCCCTTCCTGGCTGCTGTGGAAGGGGACCTGTCCAGAGAGCATTGTATACTGCAAGGGGTAGGAGAACACATGATAGTGCACTGGTCAAGGTGTTGCTTTTACAAGGTGTTGTAAAATTCTACATTTCTGGAGAACACACACCCATCAGAGCAGGGGAAAAACAGCATGCCACTCCCAGTTAAATTTCTGGTTTGGGATGTCTTAACACAAACATTATGAGACAAAAGTTCTGTACTTAGTCCCTCCCCTCTCTTTTTAAAAGTTGTTGTCTAAATTGTAAGTGTAAGGTGTTCTGAACCTTAGGAATAGGGAGGAAATGCAATGATACCTGAATAAATAAATAAATACATATAACACAAGAACAACCACCTCAGTTCACTAGGAAGCAGGGGAAAAAGTTAGCAGTCCTCATGTTTTGTAGAGAAAGTCCAAGAAAAGGAGTAAGCAAGTATTGGAAAGTGTGAAGATGGTGCTGGATGTGAGAAAAGCTGCAACACTTCTGGTAAGGAACAGAAAGCGATACAGGTTTTTTGGAACAAGTTAGGAATATTGGATTTATGTTGTAAATTCTCTGAAATAGAATATAAAGGAAGCCAATCAGATGATCCAGTAGGAAGCTCACAGATAAGTCCTGTTGCAAAAGGATCTTGTAGCACCTCTGAGATTGAAAGAAGCCTTTCATAGACTTAAATCTAGAGGCTGGATGGCCATCTGTTGAATATGCATTGATTGAGAGTTCCTGCATGACAGGGGGTTGGACCGGATGGCCCTTGGGATCTCTTCCAACTCTGATTCTATGAGCCTGTAGAAGCTATAGTATATCCATAAAAGAAGCTATAGTAGATCCACAAAGAGGCAGCAAGGCTGCTTGGAAGTGATCTGGGTGAAGTAGAAGCCTCTTAAGGGTACATTTTAGCCCTGACTCTTGTTTTTCCACTCCTTCCGTGAAGGTTATTTTGCTCCCGTCTCACCTACCAAGATAACCCCAAGGCTCCAGAGGTCACACGACTCATCATAGCCCCCGTCCTGCAAGAGCTCAGGCGCGGCATACTGCAGAGTGAAACAGGGTGTCTGCATGGGCTGAGAGTTCTGAGGTCGCAGGCGGGCAAAGCCAAAGTCAATCACCTTCACAGGGGCTCCTTCCGATTCGTCCGCATATAGGATGTTCTAAGAGTGAAGCACATAGAAAGCAATTGGGCTTCCAGTTATTTCTGTCCTGGCCTCCCTCCTGCTCTGCCCAGGATGTGGCTTCCAGCCATCAGTCTTGGTGCGAGGGTCCAGGAATGGCCAGAACCTAAGAAAAGTGGCGCCGGGGAGAACCCCTATGCAAACCCCAACTCTCCAAAGCCTTCCACCAAGAGCTAGATGATTAGCTCCTCATCCCTCCTCTTTTCAGTACCTCAGGCTTAAGGTCACGGTGAACAACCCCTGCATCATGCATGAAACTGACAGCAGAAACCAGGCTGCGCATAATCTGGCTGGCTTCCGACTCGCTAAAGTGCTGCTTCTTCTTGATGCGGTCAAAGAGTTCCCCTCCTCGGAGCAATTCCATCACCAGATATGTATGGTACTGTTAAAAAGGAAAAGGATAAAGAATTAAGAAACTGGCTCCAGGTCTCGGTGTAAAGCTCAAAGGACTATTTATGTTAGATAAAATCAATGGCCTTTCTAGGCCACCATTTTGTTGCCATTCAGATGACTCAGGAGGAAGCTCACACATAAGACATGTTGCAAAGGGATCTTGTAGCACTCTGAGATTGAAAGAAGTCTTTTGTAGACTTAAATCTATTTCATTGGACGTACTTAAGTCTCCAAAGGCTTATGCTACTGACTTCTTTCAGTTAGTCTTAAAAGTGTGTTGCAGGAACTGTGCTTGAAAGTAACTTGTTACAAAAAACAAATCACTTGTAGTTCATACCTGTTCTAATTAAATAACAACTAAAGAATACCAGAACTGTTGAGTGCTCATGGTTCATTTTACTCCTTTTGTATTCCCATAACTGCTTTTGTTTAAAATTATAAGGGATGGCCTCATTACTTATTTATAAGTCAATGACTTGAAACATTCTGAAGTTTTTTTTAAAAAAAGTAATCATTACAGTTACTTTTGAATAACAGTATAGTCTACAAGTACTTTCCCCAAATTGTAACTATAATAGCAACAGATTACATGGTGGCATTGTCTTAGAACTAATAACTAACTAATAGCTTTTTAAATTTAACTTTCAAGGAAGTAGACTGAAGTCTACAAAAGCTTGTGCTGCCAACTTCTTTCTTTCAGTTAGTCTCAAAGGTGCTACAAGATCTCTCTACATACTGATTCTACAGACTAACATGGCTATATCTTTGAATTTCCAAGCTCTTGGCATGATTGGGGCAAGGCTCAGCAGGTCAAGACAGGAAAGGCCTTGGGGTTTTTAAAAACTACCTGACACTATGTAAATGTACATTTAGGCTACGCTTATCCTATTGCAATTTAAAAGTATACTTTTTAATTTTTCCAGTTGTTTATGCCACCACTATTGCCATAACATTCAGCAATATGCAGGGATTATGATTTACGCCAGTACCAATAAAACATTACTAAGGATTCTGAATCGTGTAATATGGGCGGAGGTGAATGGGGCAAGGCAGATATAAAATCTTTACATAGAACATCTTCATTTACTTAATCATAAATTAAGATCAGTAAAGTATTTGAAAGTGCAAATCTTTGTAATTTTTTAAAAATCCAATCAAGAACTTCCAGCCAGAATGGAATTATTTTAGAACTACCAACCCACATTTATCAACATTATTACAGTCTCTCCAGCATCTATCACAGATTGTTATTCATACTGTGTAGTCTTAAGGGGCGCACTGATGATACTCCTTAATAGTGTCTTTCTTTGCAATTGCAGATAGCAATTTATATGGGACAGAACTCCAAATCCTATTCCCTCTGGCACTCTGTACTGCTGAGTTTCTTAATGTACATATAGTGTAAACCAGTGGTTCTCAACCTTCCTAATACTGAGACCCTTTAATACAGTTACCCATGTTGTGGCGACTCCCAACCATAAAAACATTTTCACTGCTACATGCAAATATGTGTTTTCTGATGGTCTTAGGCGACCCCTGTGAAAGGGTCATTCGATCCACAGGTTGGGAACCACTGGTATACTCTGGGAGCTGTTACAAGTAAGACATGGACTATAAACATAGTAGCTAAATAAACAGGAAAGAAGAGAAGGATGTGCTATAATAGGATTTCTGTATGGGGAATACTGTCACCTCTAGGAGCAAAAAAGCAAAGAGAGGGTTTACCTGGTCATGATGGACATCATGTAACTTGACAATGTTTGGGTGGGCTTCACAGATTTGCAAGGCAGCCACTTCACGCTGTGTGTTCACTTCCATTCTGGATTTAGGAGTGGGATGGAGTTAGAAACACAGCCATTTTGGTATGGCAATGCCATGCATTGAAATGACTAAAAATACAGAATACAAAATAATAACTAAAACATAGAATGCATACAGTTCTCCAAAGCCATGAAAGGGAAACCTGTGGCCCTCCCAATGTTGCTCAATGGCACACTCCACTATTGGCTTGTGCTAGCTAGGAATCTGGAAGAAGATGGACTCCAACAATATCTGGAGGGCCATCTTTTCCACTCCCAGCCTACTCTTTGCTTGCCTTGGTGAAGGCATCCCAGTGAAGTCAATGGTTGGGTCATTCAAGAACCAAATTTAAGATATATTAAGAAGATCTCAGCTGAATCAAATCTATGGCCTTATCTAGTCTGACATCTTGCTTCTCACCAGAGCCTGGGAAATATTGAAAATTAATTCATTATACCAAATTCATTAAAATTCCCAAAATTCATTTCAATAGGCAATATTTTAAACTGCTAAACTGGAACCAGTGTTAATTTGCTCTTTCTCATTAATTCATTGGTTATACCTCAGTTAACGCAGTAGATGTGTTTCTGGTCTTTGTTTCTTTAACAGAAGAAGCAGACAAAAAGATGGAAAGAATGGGGATAGGTCTCTTTACAGGCCTTTTTAACCATCTTTCCAATGCCAATGCTACAAAACAACAACAACAAAACAAAACATTCCAGGTAGACAGAAGACAAGAAAAGGGGAGCTGGGCTGGGCTCCTGTAAAAAGACTTTGTAGAAAAGGAACTTCTTTGTCAGACTTTGTTAACTGAGGTATGCTTGCACTGAAAATCACCTTTTGCTGATAATCTTGACAGCAAATTCTGCTCCATTTTGGCGCTGCCGACAGCGACGGCATAAAGAGAAGCTTCCCTCACCAAGTGGTGGCTCCTTCAAGTCCATCTCATACTTTTGGAAGAATGAAGAATCCTAGGCAAAAGAGGGAGAGAGCAGGGAGTTAAGAGTAGGACTCTAAGAGAGGATATGTCCCAAGCATAGACCCAGACAATTGGAGGAAACCTCTGTCTACATCAGTCATTCAAAAGCATTGCATTTAAAAGCATTAACTTTTTAAATTGGTTTACCTCAACAAAAATGTCAATGTTTGCAAAGGCATACTCTGAACAAATCTTGCCAAGAAAACCCTGTGACAGGTCCACCTTTAGGGCACCATAAGTTGGAAATGACTTGAAGGTACACAACAACAACGACAAATTCTCCTATACAATTGTTTCCATATAAACCTGTGTTTTGAGATCTGATGGGAGGCTCTTCTCTCTGTGCCACCTCCCTCATAGGGACATTTCGCAGGAACATGAGAAATAGCCTTCTTGATGGCTGCTTCCAGACTAAACTGGTGTCCTTCTTACTAACTCACTGGGAGTAGACGGAATCCTTGTTACAGTATTTTTATAGGCCTTTGATATTTGATTTTTAGGGAGGGAAACAGGCCTTGAACAATGAGATGGACTTTTAATTGATGTTTTAATTTGTTTTAACTGTTCTCAAATTTTTATGATGGCTTAATTGGTTTTTCACACTTGCATGCTATTAAATTTCAACTATGATAGTTTCAATTGTTGTAAACCATCTGGAGGAAAGGGAGGATATAAATAAATAGGAGCAGAAGACCTAAGACTTTGGCTAAGATCCTGCATCAAAAGATATCGTTATTATGATAGAGTTCTGTTGTTGCAGATACTCCTACTGATGCTACCCTTCCATAGATAGAGAGACAGATAGACATCTATCTATTTGAGACATCATATAAATTATCTACAAGACAATTGGAATAAGTTACTCCCTTTTCCAGAAATGACTTATGATAATTCTGTGCATCAAAGCACTGGACGTTCTCCATTTCTGGTGATCTATGGTGAAAACCTGTGGGCATTGCCAAGCCTTATGGTCACCCAGATTGACCTGGTATTTGTGACTGAGTTGGTGGGAAAAGTTTGTGATGCTTGGCCTGGAACTGAATTGGCTCTGAAAGAGGCCAAAGGACTTCTAAGAAATACGCTGACAAATAACATGGTCTTATTTGGTAATTTAAAGTGTACCTCTCTACCAAATTCTTGAAGAGTACTCAACCTTCCAAAAAGCTAGTTCTGAAGTTTGTTGGGCCTTTTGTGACAAAATGTTTGGGACACCAAGTGACGGCAGAATTGGAGCTGTCCAAGACTTACACACATTTACACCCTATTTTTCATTTCAACTTACTTAAACCGGTATTTGAGAATAGTGAGTGGCATCTTTCAGCCAAAACACCTCCCCTCATTCTAGTGGATGTTGAAAAATATTTGGAGGTAAAAAGAATTTTGGACTCTTCCAATTCAATAGTGAAGGAAAACTCCAATATCTGATCATAACACCACTCCTCAGAACAGTGACACTATACACTGAATGTTAAAAACAAAAGGGCAACAACATACTTGCTGGAAGGAGCATGCTACCCACCAATCTGTCCCACCACCCTCACAACTATGCACCTAGTCTCTGATGCCACACCAATCAGACAGAACACACCTTGCCAAAAAAAAAAACCCCAGGGAACACCCCACCCCCCCGGAAACTGCAGAGTAAAAAGTGAGTTTTTCTAAATCACAATAAAGCCTTAAAGAAATACTTTCATTATGAAAATGGCTATACATCATGTGTTACAACTGCACCAGAATCAATGTGAGTATAAAAATTTTTGTTAGTGTGGATCAGGCCATAGTTCTGAAAGTACAGTGGACCCTTTGTATACATGGGGGATCTGTTACAGACCCCCCTCCCGCATATGGGAAAAACCGCAGGACCTTAAGTCCTGTTGATTTTAATGGGGGGGCGCGTTCTTTGGCACGCGTGGCATTTTGTCCTCCCTCAGGTTTGCTGTCCGCGTGAGCTCAAATCTGTGTACAGCAAACCCACATATGGGGCATACAGATTGTAATTCAAGGAGCAAGAGAGAAGTAATCATAAATTTAAAATAACCAGCATCTCTTTGCAGTCAATCACAAAGCATGATCAATGCCATGTCAAAATGGCAGGTTATTTTTCCATGATGTGTCAAAGGCTTTTTGGCTTTTTTACTTGGGGCTAACAGATATTTTCCACCCCCATGGCAAGATGCGGTTAAGAGAATGCTTTCAACTGGTTGAATGAAAAGCTATGGGTGGCCCAAAGCTCACAAGGGTTCGATAACTTTCTGCCTATTAAGGAAGCAGCTTTGTAGGACAGATTAGAAAGTGCCTCCTTTGGGCATTATTAAAATCTCCCTTCAGTAGAGCCCCCCGGCAGCTCCCTCACCTTCACATGTTTTCTGTTTTTCCCTTCCAAGGGGGATTGTTACCTTCATCATGGCGCTACGGGCCACAGCAGAGCTTCCTGGGCGCTCCCCATCCAGCGCTGCCCCGAGGACATCAGCTGTCACAGCATTGCGGTTGAAGAGGATGGAAGGAGCAATGAAGGAATACCCCTTTAAAAAAAAGTGTAGGGGTTAGCAATTTCTCAAAGGTAGCTCAGAGGTGTCAAGCCCACAGTTTCTATGTCGTGTGTGAGATACCGTATATACTCGACTATAAATCAATTTCATGTATAAGTGGAGGGCAGGTTTTGGGGGCAAAACTGTGGCTAAGTCAAGTATAAAACCTAGAGGCATGTAACAAAGGATCTAAAAGATGAAGCAAAGGAAAACAAAGTAAAAAAACTTACAAAATTCCAGCAGGCAAGTTTGTGCTCATACTAAGAGCTGTATGGATGAGTGAACAGAGTGGGGTTCGTGCTTCCAGGGCAGATTACATTCTTGCCAGGGGATGATTACTTTTTAAAATAAGTATACTGCACTGTAGCGTAAGCCTGCGTAGACTTGGTCTACTTCCTCAGATGCTTGGAATGAACTGGAGCCCAGGACAGACCTTTATAATCAGCCTCTATGAACAGCCATAGAGATGTAAACTTGTTGGTATGGTGATGAGGTGACAAGTTCTATTTTAATTATGTTTGTTGAAGGACAAAAGCAAGAGTAAAGATGCTGCCTATGGTCTAGGTGAGTAGATGACCATATAAATGGTAGAGGGAGATTTGGAACATCAAGAACCAAAACATCAGAAGTCTTTGAAAGCATGTAATACAACTTCTTTTGCTCAATTAGTCTCAGAGGTGCTAAAGATCCCTTTACATACTGATATTCCAGACTAACAAGGCTATGTCTCTGAAGTCATTTTACTTAATTTGTTTCATATCCACATGGTAGATTTTTACTTGATAGGACTGGACGGCCCTATGAAGACGAGAGAAGGAAAATGAAGAGGCATTAAAGAGCCTTCTGAAACTTGAAGCTCAAGGGAATTTGCAGCTGGCAAAAACATGGAGGAGTTTAAACACACACACACACACACACACACACACACACACACAAGCACTTTCATTCAAACCTCATGTTCCACTTCATGAGGAAGTTTGTGCAAAGAACTTCCTGAAATGATGTGATCAGGAAAACAGACTGTGTTTGAGCTTGGGAGCAAGAGGAGGTCTTATGCTTTAGAGTTTGACTCTAATTCTTTCAACTTTAAAAATCAACAAATAATAAGGATCCTTTTACCTAAATGAAAAAATCCTGGGTTGATTCATTGTATGAGTTTTAGAGAATTAGCTTTAAAATGAATTTATTATGTATATTTGCATATGGAAAAAATGAATGCTTCTAAAGGGGAATAAATACTTTCCTTGCTGTAAGACCAGGATTCGTCTATGTTGTTGCTAACCTTTGCAGAAGCGTTCCTCTTTCTTGCTCACAAGGACTTTCTAGTCTGATTTTTAATGTAAGCACTTATATTATTTTTTTCAAAACTGCTGCATTGTTACTTAAGGAAAACACTTTTTAAAAGTCCATTAAACTTTTTGAAATTAAGTCAATCTAACCCAGCTCTTCCAAATGTGCTGCCTATTAGATACAATTCCAAATCTCCATGGGTTATGCTGGGTTGGAGGAATTGTAGTCTTGTACAAACATTTTGGGCATCAGACCAGGGAATGCTGATTTAACCAAATAATTGATTCAGAGCTATAGCTTGATGTAAAATACACTCATGTCCTTTCTATAAAACCAAATTTAAGCCAATGTAAAAACACTTCTCCTTTCCCCCTCAATAATACAAAGTTTGCCCTTTCCCAGGAGTACCAGCATCTCCAAAACAAGCACCAAAGTGGCCAGCGAAACCAGGCTGTGGGAATTGTTGCATGCTTATAGCCCCCTAGCCCTGCCCCAGATTATATATCCTCTCAGTCCTTAAAGAAAACATTAAATTTTCAAGCTTTCCCTCACAATCTCTCATTGGGCCCACAGTCAAGCCAAAATAAAGCTGCTTCGGGTCACTTTGGAGGTATGTTGTTTAAATGACACACGCATCTTAAAAACACATAAGCTGCGCTCCAGTTCTTAGGAGTGAAGCGTGGCTTTGGTGCGGCTTCCAGCCTTTTAGCACGCATGCATCATTTAAACAGCATACCTCCAAAGTGACCCGAAACAGCTTTATTTTGGCCTGTCTGTTTGGGCCCTTTGATACCTTTCTCTACTTCAACTGCATCCTTTTTGAAACAGAACAACTGGATTCATATGTGAGATACTAAATACGGCACTGCCCCATAATAGATTCAGCTGTATCTGGAATTCACCTGGAAGACACGATCAAGGCTGGGAGGGGTCCCAGCAGGTGAGTAGATGGGCTCCAAGCTGGTGAACTCCTCTGCGAAGTTTCGAACATCCAGCTCACTACGGATAAGGGGCTTGAAGGGAGGCTTCATTCGGCGTGCAGCTAGCTCTGTCCAGTCCAGACCCTGGAAAGATTAAGGCTGTGACTACATGATAAATATGCACTGGCTTACCTGTCATGGTTCTCCTCCATGGAATCCTGGGTGTTGTAGTTCTTTTCAAGGGGCTATAGACTTGGAAAAAGAGTCATGTTCTGTCCCCATCCTTATTGCCCCACAGATTTCTTACAAGAAACAACAGCAGCTACAACACTTTTAAACAGAATAGTATGGGAGATGTAAAGACGCTGTGAGTGGAAAGTCTGAGGCGCAATCCTTTAGGTAGGGTGATCTAAGTCCATGGCACAATGTGCTGCCCAAGGAGAGCCCAGCAAGCAATACTGCTATCCACCTTAGTCAAGGTTCATAGCAAGCAGGGCCAGCCAAGTTATTTTGACACATAAAGGGGGAAATCCCTCAAGAACTTCTCTATCTCTCTATTAGAAAGATAATATAAAAACAGATATATTTTTTTGGGTGGGGGAGATCCTATGTCCTCCCACATCTGCTCCCTGAGACAGCTTCCTCACTCTGTCTAACCATACAGTCAAGCCCTAATTCTTCTTACTGCAATGCACCATTCTGGTGCTCTGTTGTACCAACACAAAGAAAACTTAACTCTCAAGGACTATAGAGATCACCACATAAGATGCTAGTGATGGTAGTGAAGTGGAATTGCAAGTTATGATTCCTCTCCTTTTTGCATGATGTCGTCACTCATCCATTACCGATACACCAGTTTTTATCACACAGTTTCGCATTAATGAGATACCAGTGAATAACCACCAATACTGCTACACTAACACGATTGTGCAGGTGCATATTGTTCTAGTACTATAGCAGGGTTATTGTGAGATTGAAGCGGTGTGAGTGGCTGTCCCTGCTTCTGTTATGTCACAGACCTTCCGGTTTAGTGAAGAATTCTTGAGTTCTTAGTGTACTTATTTATGTATATGATTCTGATAATTGTCATAGTCCACAAAGTAGAATTTGGTTTGCAATAAATTGACTTGTTATTTAGCGCTCCCCCCCCCCATATTTTCTTCATGAATTATACTTTAATCCAAGACCAGCATAGGGGATTCAAACATGTTGCAACAATCTGGTTTTCAATCTTCATCATCATCAATAATAATAATAATAACAAAAATGCATGAGCAAAGTAGGAAGAAAAGGAAGTGGAGGCTGGGATCATGTGCGTTGTGCAGAAAACAGAGACCAGAAATATCTGTCACAAAACAAGGACTGTTGAGCTACTGAAAGGTAATTAGAAATAAATGCATTAATAGTGTTATTGCTACCATTGTACTCATGCTATAAAACTGCACAATTACAGTGCAAAAGCACCCTTGCGTGGTAATCCCCTATATATATATATATATATATATGGAACACTAACTAACTGCATAGCCAACGCAGCTGATGTTGCTGGAGCTTGGAATGCCGTTTATATCAGTCTACTCAGTCTTCCTATTTGTTAAATAAACAGTTGTCAGTGTTCTGGCTGCCTACAAAGATATCTTTTAAGTATTCAGTGCTTTGTCTTAACCAATAAAATTAACCTCCCCCTCCCAAAAATCTTCCTTGGCAAGTTCAA
This sequence comes from Sceloporus undulatus, assembly GCF_019175285.1. NCBI lineage: Eukaryota > Metazoa > Chordata > Lepidosauria > Squamata > Phrynosomatidae > Sceloporus > Sceloporus undulatus. The sequence goes on along the minus strand of NC_056530.1, from coordinate 32,585,039 downwards.
AAAAACATATCAGTCTATCTTTCCCTAACCTAGAAGGGGCTGGAACATAATGGACACCATCCCCAGCTAGCATGGCCTGAGATGGGAACTATAGTCCAACCCCTCTGAATCCTGCCCTGGGTTAGGGATGTTTGTGTCAGGAGAACAAAATGGGACCCAGATGTGGGAGAGAGGATATGTGGTCTTGTGTAGGGGAGCATTGGCAAGAAGGAAACCAGACCTCACCCTGAAGAAGGGGTGCTCTTTGATCTCTTGCGCTCCAGTGGGCCCCGAGCCCAAACGCTTCTTGGGGTCCTTGCAGAGCAGCTTCTGGAGCAGATCACGGGCCACAGGACCAATGACTGATGGGAATGGAGGGTTGCATTTCAGAATCCGCCTAGAACCCAGATAAAGACTTCATTATTCCATTAAAGTTCCCCCTTCTATCAACCACCTTTTCTTCAGGTTTCTTCTTATGCTGCAAAGTATGGAGGATAGGTTTATCAATAGAAGTGGCTCTATGCTGCCTTAAGGTTCAGTGACAAAATGTCACCAACTGCCAGCTGTGTGCAGGCAAACAAGCGGAGAGGAATATATTTCTTTCCTGTTCTGTGGGCTTCCCAAGGGCATCTGGACCTTTGGTTGACTTTAGCAGGGCTGTTCATCTGTTCTTAAGTCTTACTATTAGTCCTGCCAATATCCATCCCTCTTGACACGTGTGAGTTCTGCCCATCATTGTAAGGTCTTGCCATCCACACAACTCCTTCCTTTACCAGCCCTCCCAAACTAATAGGAGAAGCACATTATTACCTGTCAGCTTTTTCACATCTGTACTCATCCACAATACCCACCCCTTTTACCTCTCCAAGAAAGTCCATATCTATCTGACATTAATACCTTATCTCATCAACCTTCGGCTCCTCCACCAGTTAGTCCACGCTATCCTGGCCTCTTTCTTAATTCCTCCCTGCCACCCCCAAATTCCACAGCTGTCTCTCCTATGGACCCAGGGTCACCCTCACCTGGAAACCTCAGCCTGTGAGTTCTTTTCGCCCTCCAATGTGAAGGGTGAAGCGCCTGTCAGCAGCTCAAACATCAGGATTCCCAAGCTCCACCAGTCCACAGACTGTCAGGGGAAAAACAACAACACACCACCACCAAGATGGTTAGAAATGAAGATGGGGATTGTTTCACACACATCTGGAGAGCAGTGGTGATGAGAAGACTGTTTAAAGAGCTGTCAGTTTCCAAAGAAGAAGAAATTACAAACCAAACTGAATCAGTACTTCTTGTTCTTAACTTTGTGGTTAGTCTATTTTTATGAACATGAAAGTAAAGGCAAGAAACAAAAGGCATTTAAACTCTCCGCTGGAGACATGGGAGAAGGCTTTGATTTGCCAGTTAACAGCCAAATCCTAGCCTTCAGTTTACTTTAAGAAAGCTCTCCAATTTAAAGAAAAGTTCCAATTTGAATAGAATTAAGAACAAGGCACAACAGAAATCTATGCTATTTCCTACACCATTTGCTTAACAGGATTCGGAAACTGGCTTTCCAGATGTTTTTAGACAGTAACTCTCATCAGCATTGCCAGTGGTATGACAGTGCGGAATTTGTAGGCCAAAATATTTGAAACAGGGAAGGACACCCCCCACGTCCTACTTTTTAAGTTGGTGATAGCCTGCACTGGAACGTATAAGTCGGTGGTCACCTGAACTGGAATTTACAGTCCAGGTGACTAGAAAGACTTCTAAGAGAGCACACAAGGAAAGAAATTAAATAGGCCAATTCCCTTGCCTTTTGCTGGAACTTAGGAATTTGCCTTGCCAAACTGGGAGGTAAGAGGAAAAGAAAGGAACATGTTATAAGAGGCACTGCAGAGAAACAGTGAAGTATGAGTGCAGGCTGATTCCAGCTTCCTCTACTAATGATGGGGGTGGGGGGGAACCTTCAGACTCTGAAGCATGAATGAAGAACTTTAAAATGGAGAATCACAAGAATATCAGAAAGGGCATTGTAGCAAAGATATTTTACAGACTGTGGGCAGTTCTTCTCAAAGCAACTATCTGATGTGCCTTCAACTCTTTAAACCTTTCCGCTTCTTTATGCAACGAGCCTGGGGCACACAGAGTTCACCAGGTTCCATTCTGGCTCCACCCTGAACCTGGCCAGATTCATGATGATTCACAGTGGTACCACACTGGTTCCACATTGGTACCTCCTCTGACTTGTCACATCCTATTCTCACTCTGTTCATAACTTGCCAAGTGCTGTCTTCTGTAGCTAGGGGTGGGAGGGGTTTATATTATTTTGAAATGTAAAATTAAAATTGTAGTACCATGACATCAACATCTTTCCCAGTTCATCTTCCATGCCAGCTCTTTACCTACCAGATTTCCACATCTGGTTTGGCCCAATTCCAAGCCCTCTCTCCTCTATATCAAGTGTCTCACCTTGCCATGACCACTTTTGCTCCGTACAATCTCTGGGGCCATGTACTCGATGGTGCCGCAGAAGGAGAAGGTCCGTTCTTTCTGTGGTGGAGGGCATTTGTGGGAGGGGGAGAAAAAGAAATAGACTTGAATCTAAACTTTACTTTCAGTAAGAGGAGATCTTACTGTCCCTATATTGGGAGAAAGGCAGGATATAAGTAACTAAAATAATAATAATAATCCATTGAAGCAATGGGATTGTTGACCTACCATTCAACAATTGTTGATTCACCAGGCTGACTCACCATTCAACAACTGATTCAATCTATATATACTTCCAATAGGATTCAGACCAAAAAAAGGACACATCCTACTATAACTCAGAAAACAGCAGCCATCCCTAGAGTTGTCAATGTTTAAACTAGCTGCTATTATTCTAATTTAAACACAACTTAATGACCAAATGATAAGTTATAATCTGTGCCATGAAAAAAATTATCAAGACTGCACACAAGCTGTTAAAGGGACAAGAACTGGACAGGGTCAGTTGGCAACAGACAAATACCAAACCAGAGTTTGTTGTTTCTACTCAAGCATGCTTACACTCACTGCCTGCTTACTACAGCTTGGGATGGGGAAATGATTTCCACAGGGAGCCAGACTCACATCCTCAGTTACGAATTCCTTGCTCAGCCCGAAGTCTGTGAGCACCACGTGGCCCTCACTGTCCAGTAAGATGTTTTCCAGCTTCACATCACGGTAGATGATGCCAAGCTTGGGACAAGAAAGAGTGCAAATTTCAGAATTTACTGTGAGATCTATGAGACTAGGCAAGCTTTCTTCCTGTTTGCTTTGAATTCTAACGTACCAGGCTTCCCACAATCTGGTACCCTCCCAGGTGCACTGCACTACAACTTTCACCAACCCAGCACATAACTGGGTGGGCAAATAACTTTCTATGCCACACTGCCCTTATATTGCAATGACTTCCAGTGGTGGGTGAGAATCTCATTCTCATATTCTAGCTGATTGTTTTACTTGCAGATGCTGGGCTTGAACCTACCTTGCAAGAAAGGTGCTTGACCCAAGAAGCCATCACTACTTTCTGTGGGAAAATGAGTTTACCCAGCTTCTTCCCATCCCACTCCTCACCTTGTGCAGATGTTCAAGTGCCAAAATTATCTCTCCACTATAAAATTTCACCTCATCCTCAGAGAAGTGGTCTCGTTGGTACAAGTGGGTGAATAGTTCCCCACCACTCACATAGTCTAGGAGGGAAGAGATAGAAAGTCAGTTCAAGAAGTCCACCCAGGACACAATCTCAAGCTCCCCTCCTGATCCACTGCCTGCAGTCCTAATGAGTTTACACCAAGGATGAGGACTGTGCAATCCTGCAGATACTCTTAGGACTGTAACTCCCGGCATTCCTTACTAGCCAAGGCTACCCTAGGAGTTTCAGCCCAACAGCATCTTGATGGCCACACAATTCCCATCCCTGGTTTACACCAACGTAAAAGGGTGTTCCCTTGTCCAACATGGGCTTTTTGGTGTCTTTTTCCATGGTAAGGTTGTGTTTTATATATCTAAAGTTCTATTCTTCAATAATAGCAAACAGAGGTCACTTTTTACAAAAGGCTTTTCAAGGTTTCAGGTCCTCCTGGTTGCACAGAAAAGCTCAGAAATATGAACAACAGTAAGACTAGCACTGAATTTAAGCCAGAAATATCGAAGAAAAAAGAGTAACTGAAACCAAGAGGCTTACTGCTATGGTGTCCCAATATCACCCTACTGATTGCATACAAAAATAAAGAAAAGCAGTTTAAACATTTTCTTAAATAATCAAGTGAAATATGTAACAATTACAATATCCATGTATGTTCACCACTACTGTGGAGAATGGACATGGATGATGAGGTTTATATAGATATAAGGACGATGTCTTTATATTAACTAACATATGTGTGTGCCTGTGTTTGTAATTATTTTAATTATTTTAATATAGAATACAGCAACTAGGTTACTTACTAGAATTAGGTTTAGGGAACTGCCAGTAATTAAATTGCTGGGTCCAATTTAAATTGTTTTAATTTTCCAAGCCCTAAATGGTTTATAACTAAGATACCTCAAGGACTGTTTCTTTTGCAAACTAATGGGCGATTCAGGGCAGACAAAAAGGACTTTTCAAACATTGCATGAGGAGACTGTGGAACTCACTACTATAAAATGTGATTGATGATACAATTTGGATGATCCTACGGGGAACAGACATGGAAGAATTGGCTATCGATGGCTACTAGTCACAACAGTCATGTATACCCTCCAGTGTCAGAAGCAGCACCGTGCATTTGAACATCAATTCCAGGAGAACATGGATGGGAGGGAGCTGTTGGGGTTTTCCCACTGGGCTATCTGATGGCCAGTATGCAAAGAGAAGGCTTTGGTCTGATCTTGCTATGTTTCTGCATGGTACAATTCTTTTTATATTCTTAGGAAGCTGCCCGGGTATTAAAGTCCTCCCTGGAGACATTTCTGCAGGTGAGATAAAGATGCATGCAACCTGTGGCATGCACCTCACTTGCCAGGGAGAATAATTTGGCATCATTTCTGTTACCTTTTTGATGCCATTACAAATAGTTTTTTTTAACAATTCAGACAAGTTTTAAGAAAGTTCAATTTTTGACTAATGGTATTACTTGGCTTTTTAAAAAGTTCTTCTATTGCTGTTTTCTGTTCAACTGTCCAGTTTAATTGATGTTGCAATGTCTTTGCAGACTACACATTTTCCACTAAAAATCAACACTTTGTCTTGTTTTTTTAAAACAAATGTACACTGGCTTTGCGTACCTGAAAAACTTAAATAAATTACACAGGCAGCGAAGGACCTGTAACCCTCCACATATTTTTTGGACTCCCATCAGCTTCCAGTTCCCATCAGCTGCAGCCAGCATAAGATTGATAATGGGAGTTACATTCCAGCAACATCTAGAGGATTACAGCTTTTCCATGAGATCTAAAAATAATTTTGGAAGCAGACTTGAATCCTCTGCTCCTTCATCTCCCTTTCTCCCAGTTCATTTCTCATCCTAACCCCCAATTGCAGCTTCATACCTAGGATGAGGTGGAGTTTGGAGTCCGTCTGGAAGGCGTAGTGGAGTGTCACCAGGAAGGGTGACTGGCGGACATGTTCTAGCACCGTCCGCTCTGTGCGTGTGTGCTCTGTTGTCTTGGCCTTGGCCACAATGGCTGCTTTCCGCAATACTTTCATGGCATACAGCTTGTTGACATCGTGGCCGCTGAGCTTCCGCACAAGGAACACCTTTCCGTAAGCTAGGGTTGAGATGATAGATGGCTTAAGATACTCATTCACAGAGCCCCATTACACAACCCTATACTATCTTTATCCTTCACCCTTCTGCTTCCCATTCTTATAGCCCCTTTGCCTCTTTCTAACTGCAGTACAACATATACTTGACTATAAGTTGACTTCACGTATAAGTTGAGGGCAGGTTTTGGGGGCAAAATTATGGATATTAACATGACCCTTGGATAAGTCAAGGGTAAAACTTAGGGACACGCAACAAAGGACCTAAGTGATGAAGCAAAGGAAAATAATGCCAAAGAACCTACAATATTATGGCAGGCATAACTGTTTTCGCTCACACCAAAAGCTGGATGGAAGAGAGAGCAGAGGGAAATAAGTGCTTCCAGGACAGATTGTGCTCTTGTCTTTCACCAGGGGATGGTTCGCTTTTTAATAAGAGTTAAAACGTATTTTTAAACAAGTATAGTATTTACAGTGACCCATGGATACGTTGACCTAGGTTTTTGGGGTCAGTTTTTTCACTAAAATTTCTAGATTTATACATGAGTATATACTGTAGTGACTTATTTCACCTCAGATTTCATTAGCCACCTCAGTTAGCAGATTTTGGATGTGAACAAAAAGCAGCAAATGGTTAATTATTTCACTTGTTACTATACGGTTAGAGACAGGAAGATTTTCTGTCTCCTGTATCAAAATATCTTGGCTGGCACTCATTACTCTTAAAAGTTTAGGAGGGTTGGCAGTACCATTTGCTGCTCTGCTGCTTAGGAAGCAAAACCTCCTGGGCCATCCTTATATATAGTGTATAGGTTCATAATGAGAAGCATACAGAATCAAATGTTTTCCCTTACGGTCAGCAAGGACCTCCAAAATAATGCCTATCCACATTCACCATTTCATGCCCCTATTCTGATAATTCAGTCCAAATTTCAAACCAAGGCCAGATTTAATGTCAATCTGTTTGTCAGACATTGGAAGTTACATTTGCTATAGCATTTGAGAGTTTTGGATTTTGCTTCCTAACCTTTGTCGCCTTGTGTATATGGTGGTTGCATTGTGGGTTAAAACATTTTACAAAAATAATTTTAACCCCTCTGCAGCACAACAGCTTGTTTCTGCTTACCTCCAGTGCCCAGGACTTTGAGCAGTTCGAAGTTCTCCATGCCAACTTTCTCCTCATGACCCGTCAAATTTGCTGTTAGGGAACAAGACAAAAATACACAGTAAAGTGAAGAAGGCAGGCTACAATTGGAGAAGCAGGGGGACAACATGTCTAGAAGTCATTCATTGCGTTATCAATTTGCCACATTTATATTTTGCAATATAAATTTGCAACTTATAAAAGGAGAGCCCTCATATCCAGCTAACATTATGCAATGTGGAAAACCCATTTAAGCCAGTGAGACAAGTTCACTGTTTTCAGTGACATCGGGGCCATCACAGCAGGGACGTAGCCAAGAGGGGGGTTCTTGGGGTCCGGACCCCCCCTTCCGTTAGATAAAATGAATGGTGTGTGCTGCTGCGCTGCCGCACCCAAGCCCCATTATAATGGTGGCACTTAGTCTGGACCCCCCCCCTTCCCAAAATCCTGGCTACGTCCCTGATCAGAGGTCAACAGGCAACTTGAAGTTGCAAGCATTCACACACACACACACAGAGAGAGAGAGAGAGAGAGAGAGAGAGAGAGAGAGAGAGAGAGAGATTCATGTTAATTTCAGCCTCAGGAGTATAGTGGAGTCTTCTTCTTTGGAGGTTTTTAAACAGAGGCTGGAGGGCCATCTGTCAGGGGTGCTTTGAGTATGAGTTCCTGTATGGCAAGGAGTTGGATTGGATGGCCCCATGGGGCCTGTTCAGACTCTATGATTCTAGGACTTGATCACACAAGCCCCATATGATCACACAAGTCAATGAAAACGCAAACATACTGGTTTTGTCACATGCCTTTGTAACTGTGCAACTGGGGCTGAAGCCATGATCACAGAATCATAGACTTGGAAGAGACCACAAGGGCCATTCAGTCCAACCCTCTGCCATGCAGGAACTCTCAATGATGTTCTCTTTCTTACTTCCTTTTTACTCCACCTACCAGCTCTATGCCTTACCCAGCATGCATTTTGTTTTATTACTTTTTAAAAGCAATTCTGCAGTTCTGCTAATGCAACTGAAGTTAAAAAAGATTTTAAAAGAAGAAAATAAATTTAATAATGGCAAATCAGGCTGCTTGGAAATCGCCAGTGGGAACAAGGGGAAAGGAGGAGACTGGCACCATGTGACTGCCAATTTTGTAATCACCACAGCAGCAACATTTCACACTTGAGGCATCCTGGGACAGCTGTGCGATTGGGAGATATTGGCATACTTCCCCTGTCATTGAAAAAAGGACGCCCTAACCACAAAGCAGCAATGGGTCAGAGGCGATGTTGCACGATAAGTATGGCCAAAGGTGCTATTTTATTACTATAACTGCAGTTTAAAAGCCATGTGTAATGATTTCCTTAGTGTTTTTCATTAAACTTAGTGGCTTATGGGCAAGTCGAATTTAATTTACTGAGACATGGGGAAAAGCACTGAGGCCATATTCTACCAGTTCCTGATAAAGACATGATACCTGCTTCTGCCTCCCAGGCAATGTGTTAAACACACTTATGCTTCCTTATTTTAATTAAATATAGTAAAATGAGAAGTGCCGTATACATTCAACTATATGAGAAGTACCATATATATCCGACTGTAAGTTGACGTCAGGTTTTGGGGTGAAAATTATGGATTTTGATATGTCCCAGGGATGAGTCAAGGGTAAAACATATGGGCATGTAGCAAAGGATCTAAAAGATAAAGCAAAAGCAAACAATGCCAAAGAATTTACAAAATCCCATCAGGAATAACTCTTTGTGCTCTTGCCCTTTACCAGGGAACGGCTCATTTTTAAAAAGTGATGAAGTACAGTACTTACACCGACCCGTGGATAAGTTGACTCAGGCTTTTTGGGGTCAATTTTTGACTAAAATTTCTAGACTTATACATGAGTATATACAGTAAGGCCATTAACACAACTCAGAAGTAAGATCCACTGAATTCAATGAGACTTACGCCCAGGAAAATCTATAAAGGAGTGCAAGCTAAGTACCGGTTGAGTCTCCCTTATCCAAAATAAGGGACCGGAAGTGTTTTGGATTTTTTTCAGAGTTTGGAAAACTCGCATATACTTAATGTTTGCATATCTTGGCGATGGGACCCAAGTCTACACATGAAATTTATTTATGTTTCAAACATACCTTATTCACACAACCTGAAGGTAGATTTATACAGTATTTCAGATAATTTTGTGCAAGAAACTAAACATCAGAAAGCAAAGGTGTCGCTATCTCGGCCACCTATGAAGAAAGGTTTTTGGATGTGAAGTCAAACACTTTCATGACTGGCATCCCTAGTTTTCTGTGGGTTTTTCAGGCCATGGGGCCATGCTCAAGAAGAGTGTATTCCTGACATTTCGCCAGCATCTGTGACTGGCATCTTCAGAGAAATTTTCAGAGAAAGGTTTTGGATTTTGGAGTATTTTGGATTTGCGTATAAGGGAGACTCAACCTATAATATTACATTTTGAGCAAGCTAGGCTATTTTTAGTGACATTTCTCTCTCTTTTGAGTGCTGGCGCATCTTCAGCTGTCAGCCTCACTTAGCTATTAACACAGTTATCCACTACAAAATGCCCTGTGTCTTCAGGCCTCAAGGTGGAAGGTAGGCCAGAAGAAGGATCAACAGTGACCCATTTCTCCAGTTTCTCCCGGCTGCCATGCATATCTCACATCTCCACCCTGGGTTTTTTGGGGACAAAGAGAAGGAGGCTCAGTTTCTAGCCTGTGAGTCACAACCGGGCTGAGAGGAACCAGGCCAGGACTTGCCCACAGGAAAAACCAGCCCAAATGGTGGCCCACAGAAGACTCATGAGACACCTTCCCTGCAGAGGTGGGCTGGCTGCCATCCTGTGGCTTTGAACCTGAAGCGTTTTATATTTCATTAGCTGCATATTTATATAGTGGATATCCACGTTCCTCAGGTTATATTTTTGTGAGGAAAGTGTCATTTTTAAGTTCCTGCCTTCTCTCCTCACTCTCCTCTCCGGTATATGGAAAAGGTTTAATAACAACGCTTTAAATATGTTTTAGTATAGGTAGTTTATCGTGGCACCAGAGCTCTCTGACAGAGAAGGCTAAATGTCTCACAAATTCCCAGAATTCCCTAGCACCGAACCAGGTTAGTTAATGCAGTCCGAAACTGGATTATTTCAGCAGCGTGTTTTGGACCACGGTAAATGATAAAACAATGGAAACACAGACACTCCTTGTCTCTTAATTTTCAAACAGATACAGACCCCCTGTATCTGTTCCCAGATCCTGTTTTTCAATGCCATGAACTAGGTTCCAGATTCTCTCATAGAGAGGTTTTTTTTGCCATTCCTAAATCACATTTCCAAGGGAATACTCCAAATGTGATTTGCAAAACCAGATGGAAGAGGACCCTTGTTTGCTCAAGGAAGCTACAAACCAAACCCCCTTGAAGCTGGAGACAAAATATTGGATTAGATTGACTGTCTTAGAGCATCCTTTTCAGAAAATTGCTTAATACAATTTGTAGTTTCCTTTGGCCAATTTATGTTAATAGCAAATGTAGCAGCATGTTATATATAATTGCCATGGCAGTCAAAGTGGGGTCAAACGGGATTATTTCTCTAGTGCGGAGGCAGCCCTAATGAACAACCAAGAAATGAATGAGTCCAATGGGTTTGAAAAGTGTCTCGGGTCCAAAACAGAAATAATCCAGTTTGAGATCGCTTTAACTGCCTTGTCTCAGTGCTAAAGAATCCTGAGAATAGTATTTTACTGTGGCAGCTGACCTCTCTGACAGAGAAGGCTAAATGTCCCACAGAACTACACCTCCCAGGATTCCTTAGCATTGAGCCAGGGCAGTTAAAGCGGTCTCCAGTGTGTTTAGGACCTAGGACAAAGGTACCTGGTCACTGCATGCTGCTTATCATAAATCAAAGAGGGAAAGATGTATGCCATACATGCATGTACATTTATGTATTTATTTAACTGATTTATGCACCACCTTTCCACCAAAAACCCTACAAAAACCCCACCCTAAAGGTGACCAACAATAATAAAATACAGATTAAAAATGTAACACTGGATTCAAACAAATTTAAAAGCACATCCAATTTAAATAATAAGAAACAAAGCCAACACTCAAACAGTTGGTGTGACTTTGCCAGAATTTCTGACAAAATCAATCTTGGATTCGGTTTTCCATCTGTAAAATGGGTACAACTAAAAGCTAGTCCCTGGAGGGTCACTTGAAGGGATGTAAGAGACCAGGCTGCATTGGCACCAAGGCTCAGATTGAAAACCAATTTGAAAGAGTGGATGGTTTGACTTGGGAATATGTCAGTTATTATTAACTTTTAACTCTGTATTTTGGCAATTCTGGAAATTGTAGTTTGTGGTGGCACCGCTCCGCTCTGGGGCTACCACAAACTACACTTTCTAGAATTCCATAGCATTGAGCCACCCCAGTTAAAGCAGTGTCAAACCGGATAATTTCTGCAGTGTGGATGCAGCTACACCAAATCTTCACTTTAACCACATGGACCTATGTAAATGTCAATACATTTCGACCACATATATCATATAGTTATTTTAAAATATAATTTTAATATTGCTAGTTATTTATGTCACTGCTATTACCATTGCAGTGACCATTGCAGTGACCATTACTACTATTACCATTACACTACGATCACCATTTCAGTGATATATGGGAATTATGAGAAACATTAATACAAAAAAACATGATTAAGGGCTCTGTATGGTGTGGTATGGAAGGAAGTCAACAGGGGTGTGTGACACCATGAGTTACTGCACCGGGTGATGCCAACCCTAGGGACAAGGGCAAACCTCCTCTAAACCAAACTTGCCAAGAAAACCCCTTGATAGGGTCATCTTAGGGTTGCTATATGTTGGAAATGACTTGAAGGCACACGACAACAAGACTCCTTCAAACTTGAAGGTACACAACAATGAGCTGAAGGAACACAACTACCACCAAGCATGAATCATGATAAGCATTGTCGTGATTCTCTAAGTTTAGGATGCATGGATGCTTTTTTCTCCTTTCCTGCTTCACAGAATCATAGAGTTGGAACAGATCCCAAGGGCCATCCAGTTCAACCCCATTCTGCCATGCAGGAATCAAAGCCCTCGTTGTGATGGCCACAGAGATTGACATGGAATCTCTTCCTGTAGCTTGCATCCATTGTTCTGTGTCCTATTCTCTAAAGCAGCAGAAAACAAGCTTGCTCCATCCTCAATATGACATCCATTCAAATATTTAAACAGGGTTATCATGTCACCTCTTGACTGTCTCTTCTCCACTCTAAACATACCCAGTTTCCACACCCTTCACCATTTTAGTCACCCTCCTTTGGACATGCTCCAGCTTGTCCACATCCTTTTTGAATCGTGGTGCCCAGAACTGGACACAGGTGAGGCCTGACCAAGGCAGAAGAGAGTGGCACTATAACTCCCCTTGATCTAGACACTATGCCTCTATGGATGCAGCCTAGAATTGCATTGGCTGTTTTAGCTGCCACATCCCACTGTTGACTCATGTTCAACTTGTGGTCTACTAGGGTTCCTAGATCCCTTTCACACGTATAAGTTTCCTTAAGCCAGGCGTCCCCCATCCTATATCTATGCATTTCATTTTTCTGCCCTAAGAGCAGTATGTTACATTTCTCTGTGTTGAAATTCATTTTGTTAGCTTTGGCCCAGCTTTCTAATTTATTCAGGTCATTTTGAATTCTGATGCTGTCCCTCTGGGGTATTGGCTACACCTCCTAATTTGGTGTCATCTGCAAATTTGATAACCATGTCCTCTATTCTTTCATCAAGATGTTGATAAAGATGTTAAATAGCCCAGGGCCCAGGATAAAGATGTTGAATAGCACTGGACTCTCTTCCCTCCTTGCTTCTCACTTGCCTCTCCTCATACTTTGCATCACACCTTTTCTCCTTCACTCTGCTATTTGAACGCCTCAACATCCTTCCCCTCTTATCTTTCTCCCTTCATCTTATGCAGCCAAACCACCGCTATTGGTAATGTCTCAGGTGATGATTCCCAAATTCTGGCTTTCTAGGTGTTTGGGACTTCTGCTCCCAGAATCCCAGAGCATTGGCCAAGATAGGTGAGGCTTCTGGGAGCTGAAGTCCAAAACACCTGGACTCTGGAGGACCAGAGTTTGAGAATCACTAGTAAAGGGAAGTAATATTACCACTCTATTCTCTCTTCTGGATGAATTCAAAAATATAACCGTGTTAGTGTGTAGAATCAGTATGTAGAAAGTCTTGTAGCCCCTTTGAGACTAACTGAAAGATAGAAGTTGGCAGCATGAGCTTTCATAGACTAAAGCAGTGATGGCTAACCTATGGCATGTGTGCCAAAGGTGGCACTCAGAGCCCTCTCTGTGGGCACATGTGCCGTCTCCCCAGCACAGAGTTTGCCAGAGTTTGTTACTAGAAAGCCAGAGGGACATGGCACTTTGAAATTAATAAGTAGGTTTTGGGTTGCAGTTTGGGCACTCAGCCTCTAAGGTTCACCATCACTGGACTGAAGCCTACTTGGTCACATGCATTTAGTGCAGTGGAAACCAGGGACAGACATATATATATGCCACAGATATGTGAGAATGTTAATTCCAATTCAAAATCCTTTGTGTATGGAAATGAATGTTCCAGCTTCTCAACATCCTTTTTTGAATTGTGGTGCCCAAGACTGGACACAAGGTTATTCCAGGTGAGGCCTGACCAAAGCAGAATAGAGTGACACTATTACTTTCCTCGATCGACACTCTATTTCTATTGATAGTGTCTCAATGGAGGGAAACGATAGTACAATCTATTCTCTACTCTGGACATGTTCCAGCTTCTCAACTTCCTTACTGAACTGGACACAGTATTATTCCAGGTGAAGCCTGGCCAAAGCGGAATAGGGTAGCACCATGACTTCCCTTGGTCTACTTGTCACTCTACTTAGTGTCTAAAAGGGAAGCAATACTACCACTCCATTCTCTGCTCTGGACAGGCTCCAGCTTGTCCAGAGCTTTCTTGAATTGGGATGCCCAGAAGTGGACCCAGATGAGGCCTGACCAAGGCAGAACAGAGTGGCCCTATGACCTCCCGCGATCTAAACGCTGTACTGTACTTCCATTGTCTAAAAGGAGGAGGGAAGCAATACCATCACTCTGTTCTCTGCTCTGGACATAGTCCATCTTGTCCACATCCTTCTTGAACTGTGGTGCCCAAGACTGGACCCAGGATTCCAAGTGAGGCCTGGCCAAGGCAGAATAGGGTAGCACTATGACTTCCCTTGATCTAGACACTATACTTCCATTATCTAAATGGAGGAAAGCAATACTACCACTCTGGTTTCTCTTCTGGATATAGTCCAGCTTGTCTTGAACTGTGGTGCCCAGAACTGTACCCAGGTGAGACCAGAGCAAAGCCTCAGAGGAGGGGGTCCTCCCCATTCCCTTCCCAGCCATCCACCCACCTCCAGCCCATCTCCTTCCAATCCCAGCAGGGCTGGTGGGCGGCTGAGTCAGAGGCTGCCACCCCCGCATCCCCTGTTGCTGCTGCTCCTGCTGCCACCCCTTGCCAGCTGGAGGGGAGGGGAGGAGCATGGGGAAAAGAAGGGGCGGAGAAAAATACCCCCTGCCCCTCGTGTGTCCAGATCCTTGGGCTGCACCCACATTGCAGAAATAACCCAGTTTGACACTGCTTTAGCTGCTATGGCTCAGGGCTACTGAATTCTGGGCATTGTTGCAGCACCAGAGCTCTGCTAGGTTCACTTAGGTAGACATAAATCAGAAATGATAACAATCTGGGCAAAATAACAGTTTGGGCAAAGCACACTCTCTCAGCCTCAAGGGAAGGTCATGGAAACCCCCTCTCTGAAAAAACATTGCCAAGAAACCCCCAGGACAGATTCACCGCCTTAGGGTCACCATAAGTCTGAAAAGGCTTAAAAGCACATAGCAACAATTTGGACAATTCACACTCTCTGTCTCAGGGGAAAGCCATACTGAACACCGCCCTCCCCCCGCCCCCAAGAAACAAAAAGGGCTGGAGGCACACAACTTGAACAGGTCACACTCTCTCAGCCTCAGGGGAAGGCCACAGCAAGCTGTCTTTGAACAAACCTTGCCAAGAAAACCTCCAGGATAGGTTCACTGTCTCAGGATGGCCATAATCTGGAAACAACTTAAATGCGCATAACAACAACTGGGCAAGTCACACTCTCTCAGCCTCAGTGGAAGGCCAAGGCAATCCTCTTCTGAAGAAAACCCCAAGATTGGTTCACTGCCTTAGAATCGCCATAAGCCAGAAACAACTTAAACACACTCAATGATTTGGGCAAGTCACACTCTCTCAGCCTCAGGGGAAGGCCAGTACCAAGAAAACCCCAGGATTGGTTCACTTTAGGGTCACCATAAGTCGGAAAGGACCTGAAGACCCACAACAATGACACCTTGGTCAGATCACTCTCTCTCAGCCTCAGGGGAAGGCCAATGCCAAGAAAACCGTTGCCATGAGTCGGAAAGGACTTGAAGAAACACAACACAGAGACACACAAAAGCATTGCCTCTCCCATCCAAACCTTGGGCGGGTCTGGGATTGCCCAACAGAGCTTTACAGAAGTAATGTGTCCAGACACGAGAGATCCTCCATGGCTTCCTTCCTTCTTTCCTTCCAAGTCTGGAAGCTGAGGAAGTAATGAAGGATCTCTGCTGGTCTTCTTTGCTATAAGAAGCAAACACATTGCAGAAATAATCCAGTTTGAGACTGCTTTAACTGCCCTGGCTCAGTGCTAGGGAATCCTGGCAGCTGTAGTTTATGAGACAATTAGCTTTACCTGACTGCAGAAATAATCCAACTTCACACCTGGCCCAGTGCTATGGCCTCATGGGAACTGTAGTTTATTGTGGCACCAGAGCTCTCTGAGAGAGAAGGCTAAATGGCTCAAAAAACTACAGTTCCCAGAATCTCCTAGCGTTGAGCCAGGGCAGCTAAAGCAGTCTCAAACTGTTTTGGAGCTGTGTCAAAGAGCCATGTTGCCACAATAAACTACAGTTCCCAGCATTCCCAAGCACTGAGCCAGGACAGTTAAAGCGGTCTCAAACTGGATTATTTCTGCTGTGTGTTCTGAATCCTGCTCGCCTTGCTCAAGTCATTCCCGATTTAAGACGACCCTCAGGCTATGAATCTCTCATAGGTTTCAAGACTGGTTCAAGCAGAGGTTTGCCCTTGCTTTCCCCTGAGGCTGAGAGAGTGAGACTCGCCCAAGGTTTCCATGGCCGAGCTGGGATTTGCACCCTGGTTTTCCAGAGAGTCAGTATAGTGGTTTGAGCTTTGGGCCAGGACACTGGCAGAGCAGGGTTCGAATCCTGGCTGGGCCACAGAAACCCATCGGGTGACCTTGGCTGAGTCACACTCTCTCAGCCTCAGAGGATAGCCATGGCAAAAACAACAACAACCACAAGCCAACCCAAAAACCCTCTGACTCTTAGGGTTGCCATAAGTCAAAAACGACTTGAAGGCACCCAACAACTGGGGCAAGTCACACTCTCTGTCTCAGAGGAAGGCCATGACAAACCAAAGAAATCTTGCCAAATATAACCCAAGGCCTTAGGGTCACCTTAAGGCACACAAGTCACACTCTCTCAGCCTCAGCAGACCCTCCTCAGAAGAAACCTTGGCAAGAAAACCCCAGGATGGATTAACTGCCTTTTAGGGTCGCCTTAGGAAAGTCTCCTTCCTTGTAGGTCTTTAAACAGAGGCTGGATGGCCCTCTGTCTGGGGTGCTTTGATTGTGTATTCCTGCATGGCAGAACGAGGTTGGTCTGGAGGCCCTTGGAGTCTCTTCCAACCCTTCTATGAAGGGACTTGAAGGCACACAAGTCACACTCTCTCAGCCGCAGGGTAAAGCAAGGGCACAAAAAACCCTCCTCTCTGAAGATGAAACCTTGCCAAATAAAACCCAGGGCCTTAGGGTCCCCTTCAGTGGGAAAGGACTTGAAGGAAGTCTTTAAGCAGAGGCTGGATGGCTTTGATGGAGAGTTCCTGCATGGCAGGATGGGGTTGGAATGGATCAGGGCTCTTCTTGGGTTCTCTTCCAACTCTATGAGTCTACGATTCCCAGTCACACTCTCTCAGCCTCAGAGGAAGGCAGGGGCACCAAAACAACAACAACAACAACAACCCTCCTCTATGAAGGTGAAACCTTGGCAAGGGAAGCCCAGGAGAGGCAACCTTGAAAGCACACAACAACAACAACAACCAGAACCACAACACCCACAACAGGCACCACAACTGCTGGCTTCCTCCTCTCTCTCACACACACACAGAAACACACACAAAACCCTGCTCCTGGGCAAAATGTCTCCCCAAAGACACACAACAAAATGGAAATGGAGACGAAGAACCCGCCCCGGTCGGCCCTGAAGCGGAGCCCCACCGCCTTCCCCCTGAGAGAGGCCGGGGAGAGGGAAGGTACCGTCGGTGAGGGGCAGCTCCACGGTCTCCTCCTCGGCCGAGTCCCCCATGGCTCTCCTCCTCCTCCTCCTTCCTTCCTTCGCTCGCCCTTCTTCCTACATGGCTCGGGCCTAGCGCTTCCTGCAGCCTCCGAGGCCTGACTCAAGAGGCAGGAATGTATGTGACAGAAAGAGCCCAGGAGGAGGAGGAGGAGAGAAGGAGCCCAGGAGGAGACGCCCCGACGACGACGAGGAGGAGGAAAAGGAGGAGGAGGAGAGAGAGGCCTACTCGAGGCCCCTGACTGAGGGGAGCTCGACTCGACTAGGCCTCAGGGGCCCACTAGGCCTTGGCTTATTATTATTATTATTATTATTATTATCATTGCTATCATTGTGTGACTACAAATACCAACACACTCCGCAAAAATAATCCAATTTTGGACCGCTTTAACTGCCCTGGTTCAATGCGAGGGAACCCTGGGAAATGTAGTTTTGTGAGACATACAAGTTTTAAGCCACACTGCAGGAATAATCTGCTTTGAGACCGGTTTAACTGCCCTGGTTCAATGCTAGGGAGTCCTGGGAACTGTAGTTTTGTGAGATAGGTTTTTCAAACCACACTAGTACAGACATAATGCATTTTGAGCTGCTTTAACTGCTCTGACTCAGTACTAGGGAAACCTGGGAACTGTAATTTTGTGAGATATACACCTCCCAAACTGCAGGAATAATCCGCTTTGAGGCCACTTTAACTGCCCTGGTTCAATGCTAGGGAATCCTGGGAACTGTAGTTTTGTGAGACATATAGGTGTTCAAGCCACATTGCAGAAATACACTTTGTCCCTCTCTACACTTGCAGTTTTGACTTTTGAGGATTTGGTTATTCGCGTATTTTATCAATATCTTCTCTCTAGGGATATCTAAGTCCTCCACCGCAACTCTATGGTCAACTTGAACCCAAAAGGCGCACTGAAGGACCTAGAGATTCCTAGAGATGACACTCTGCTAGGCCTTTGTAGCTCCAGCACAATTCTATGGTCAATGTCTGTCTGGCAGATATTGACCACAGAGTTGCTTGCACTGGAGGACCTAGAAATTCCTAGAGAGGTGTTCTCTCAGGTAAAACCACAGTGTTTTCGTTGTGGTTTTTCCACATTCACAGGGGTCCTGTGCCCCTCACCCCAGTGAATGTGGAGGGATGAGTGTAATGATTAGACCGCTTCAATTGCTCTGGCTCAATGCTAGGGAACACTGAGAACTGTAGTTTTGTGAGACATATAGGCCCCAAACCACAATGCAGAAATAATCCATTTTTGGACAGCTTTAACTGCCCTGGCTCAATGCAAGGGAACCCTGGGAAATTGAATTTTGTCAGACATATTGCTCCCAAAGCACACTGCAGAAATACTGTAATACATTTTTAGACCACTTTCATTTTCCTGGCTCAATGCTAGGGAACCCTGGGAACTGTAGTTTGTGGGATAGTGAGCCTTCTCTGTCAGAGAATTCCCAGGATTCCCTAGCACTGGGCCAGGACAGTTAAATTGGTCTCAAACTGGATTATTTCTGCAGTGTGTTCTGGACCCTAAAGAAACCTATCCTCCCAACTCTGCATTGGCTAAATTCAATAGGTTCAGCTAGTCTTAGCAATAGAGAGAGACATGTTGTACCCCTTAGTCACTGTAATAATAATAATAGTAATAATGTTTAACATTTCCATATTAAGGATGAAAACCTTCACAGAAGAAATAGGAGATCAACCTAATATAAAGTGATTAAAACATAGACTTTGGAGAATTAAGAACTTAAAGTCCTAGGCCTGGATAGATGAATTTGTCCATGTCCAATATTTGAGTATTTCTTCCATCTCAAGGGTTTGTTTTTTACAATTAGCCAATGTTGTGCATGTATTGTGTGCGTTCAATTCATTTCTGACTAATGGAGACCCTATGGCAGTGGTCCTCTTAGGGAGATTTTGGACTTCATTTCCCAGAAGCCTCAGCCATGTAGGTCAATAGCCTGGGATTCTGGGAGCTGAAGTCCAAAATCCCTTAAAGAGCACAGTTTGGGGACCACAGTTTGAGATTTTTTTAAAAAAATTCAAATTTCAAAATTTTAAATTTCAATTTTTTAAAAAATTTAAAATTATTTGTATTATTTCTGAATATGGAAGATTGGCCATTAAAAATTATTAGGCCTGACGGAACTAGGTAAATTGAGATGTATAATAAGAAATGAAACACTCGGAGAATATGTGAAAGGATGAGATCAGTTATTGAAATACATATTATTGGAGTATATCGATACAACTAGGGATGTAGGATTACTGAAGGAAATTGTTATAGGATTGTATTATTATTATTATTATTATTATATTTATTTTTTATCCTGATCTTTTCCCAGAACTGGGACTCAGAGGGGCTTCACAACATTGCAATTAAAACCATAGAAAAAAGTACATTAAAAAGGAGTTAAATTATTACAGTATTAAAAAAGATAGTTATTAAAAGAATAAAACACATGTTAAAAAGACAAAACTATATATATCCTTTATTGTAGTAGAATTAGAATATTATTATTTTTTTCAGTGTGATAAGATAAGAACATTTTGATTTAAAAACAACGGAGTAATAACATAGATTTTTACTAGTATGGGAAGTTAGATGTAAAGATAAGAATGTAATTTTAAATGGAATATGTGTTTGTTTGTTTTTGTGTTGTTTTTTTTATGTTTTTATGTTAAAACAAATAAAAAGTATTTTGTTAGTTTTTGTAAGAATATTTTTATTGGTTAATATTTATATCACTTTGAGATATTTTAGTCAAAGACTGTAAATAAAATGATGATGATGATGATGATGATGATGATGATGATGATGATGATGATAAGTATTATTTAAAGTTATTTTTATTCTTTTTATATTTTCTTTAAAAACATCACATTTTAGCCGAATATTCACTATGCATATATAAATACATTTAGGTTGTGCATATGATATTGTAATTTGAAGGTATAATTTTAATTTTGCTAGTTGTTTCATAGCATCCTAGAGTTGGAAGAGACCCCAAGGGCCATATCCAAGTCCACCTCCTGCCATGCAGAAACTCACCATCAAAGCATCCCTGACAGTCACAACTATTAGCATTACACTCAGTGCTATATGAGAATTACGATTTGCAAGTAACATTAGTGCAAAAAGGCATTGCTAAGGATTCTGTATGATGTGAAACAAGAGGAGGTCAATGGGGGGAAGGGGTGACACCAACCTTTAGTGATGCCACTACAAGTATCAAACTCAAGGTAGTAGATACTAAGCAAGAGTAGAGGGAGATGATTGTGACTCCTGGAAAACCTATTTGGAGTAAAGCCACACAAATGGGAGGCTGGAACGGATAAGGAACAATGGCGAAACAATTGTTCGAAGGACTTGATGGTGACAGCTGCCAAATCTTGAAATCAGGAAGGAAATGTTTGCACAAGAAGCCGAATGCTAGAAATAGGGCATGAGAAATCTCCCCGCTGCTCTTGGCCTCTGCTGATAAGAAACAGAAACTGGAACAGGAGAGTGGGAACCAGTGTTGCCAATTTCTGTCAATATCCTCGGAATCCGGGGAATTTAATTAATTTCTTTCCAGATATTTGGACTGAATAATAATAATAAATATTGGGGAATTCTGGGGATTTTGGATTTTGGTAAAACATTCTGGGGGAATATCTTCGAGGCTTGCTGGCAACACTGGTGGGAACTGAACATGGCATCCCTCCTGAAAAGTAAGATGCTCTGGATCTACTCTCACCTCGGAAAGATGCAGGAGGGCTATCTTACACCCAGACAAATCACTACAGTGGGGTCTCCACATTCGCTGGGGTTAGGGGCACACAACTCCCTGTGAAAGTGGAAAACCCGCAAATAAGAAAGCAGTACGTTTTAAACCTGAGAGACCACCTTTCTAGGGATCTCTAGGTCCTCCAGCGCAACTCTGGGGTCAACACCTGCCAAAAATAGACCATAGAATCAGGCTGGAGGACCTAGAAATGCCCAGAGAAGTGCTTTCTCTAATCATCTCTAGATCCTCCAGTGCAACTCTATGGTCAATTTCCAGCAGAATCTCTCTGGAGGACTTAGGGATTCCTAGAAAGGACATGTTGACCAAATCCGGAAATAATCAAACCCTCAAATGTGGAGGACCGGCTGTAGTGATTTCTGCTTGCAAAACATCGGCTTATATCCCTGTAGCCCATTCTCTCACCGTCTTCATAATCTACCATAAAAAATGCACTGATAATCAATAAGTCAATCATCTTTATTGAACTCCCAAACTGCCCCATGCCACCTTATAAATGAGAAACAACACTCCTTTACAAAGTCTCCTTCTTTGGTACAGGTTGAGTCTCCCTTATCTGAAATGCTTACTACCAAACATGCCTTCGACTTCATGTTTGTTTGTTTGTTTCATTTTTATGTCGCCTTTCTCCCAAAAAGGGACCCGAGGCAGCTCACAAGATAAAACACCTTAAAAATATTTTAAAAGCAATTAAAAATAACACAGTTAAAATGGTATAAATTGAAGACTAAAAACATACAAAAGTTAAAACACACCATCTAATATAGTATAAGAAATCATGATATTAAATGCTCCACTCCTACCATCAGAAAATTCTGTGATCTATGGTTGCTGCTATCATTGTATGATGGCCTCTGCTAATTTTAATTGAAATATTATTGCTTAATGGTTGCATCTCTGCATTTTATATTTAGTATGCATTTTACCGGTTGTAATCCTGCCTCAATCTGCAGGGAGAGGCGGGAAATATAATTACATTATTATTATTATTAATAATAATAATAATAATAATAATAATACAGCTACCCCATAATATTTTTACTTGCCAGCGAAAGGGCAGAAGGGAGGGGGGTCAGCCTTGCTTTCTTTGAAATGTATGTATGTTTCATATATACTATATAGGTATTAGCCTGAAGGCAATTTTATACCATATTCTCAATGATTTTGGGCATGAAACCAAGTGTATGTACAGTGAACTATCAGAAAGCAAAGTGTGTACACCAAACTGTCTCAGCCACCCATGAAAATAGTTTAGTTTTTTGGGATGTTTCGTATCTTAGAATTCCAGATACGAGAAATTCAACCTGTAGTAAGATTCAGAGACCTAGCCATGTTCCTCTGTCTCAGATAAAGAGATGAAAGATAATTCTGTAGCACCACTAAGAAAAGAAGAAAAGAAAATTCCTAGCAGACAGTAGGACTCCAGCCCACTTCTTTCAAAAACCAGACTAAGGTTCAAGATAGACTTCCAATTGGAATTCAAATCCTTACTCCAATCCCATCACACATACCACTACATGGGAAATTATTTTAAATATGTAATATAGCCGCCCCTCCTTTTTCGCGGAGTTGAAATCTGCATCCCTCACCCATTTGCGGGTGGCAAACGGAGGGGGACAAAATGGGGTACGCACCGTCATTCAAGCTAATGGGGTTTGAATAACATCAATTTTCCATTATCATGGGGGGGGGGCGGAACAGATCCCCCACAAAAACAGAAGGCAACTGTATATGTTTGTGCTAGTTTTACCTTTAAAAATAAAAAAATAAATTCTCCTTCCTTGCTGGCCAGAAAAAAGTGGCATATTGCACTACTTTTAGTAGTAGTGTTAAATGTGTTACTTCTAAATTACTTTCAAAATTAACTTATTACTTTCATTTTTAAAAAAATATAAAAATGGGTATATGAATATATGTAAGCCATTCTTTCAATTTGAATCCTCTGTTTGTGTTCTAGTCTCTGGACTGGACAATCTCCAGTTGCACAACATTGCAATTTAACACAAGGGTTGAACAGCACAACCAGCATGTACTGTAACTTCAAGTAAAGATTTACACCTATGCAACCCCAATGCAGGCCCTTGGTGTGTAGCAGGGAGTGGGGTGATATTAATCAGATGATAGTGGGAGCAAAGAAAATGGCTTCTTCCCACCAGAGTCTTCTTGATCGAGTGAGGAGGGCCACCTATTTGTTAAATAAAAGTACTGGTAAGCTATGCAGTACCAAATGAATAGTTAGGCCCTAAGGAAGGCTACAGAGGGGCAGAACTGGACTGTTGTGGCTGACCAAGAATTAGTGGGCTAAAAAAGGACAATGTAAAAACCAACAAGAACTCTGTCCTTTGCTCTCATAAAGTCAGCCTAGAGGCAGATCTTCAGAAGAAAGAGAGGCTATCTTTCTGGCACATGATGGGGTGAAGGCCACTGATTTTAAAGTGCAAGTCAACATTGATAAAGGAAAGACCCTTCACAGGCAATTAGCAAGAAGAGCTAAACTGAACCTCCATGTTCAGGAGCAGTCTATTGGCAATCGTCGCACAGCAAGGGCAGATCACAAGGGAACGCTATTGTCTTCCACCAGTACTTCTAAGCTTCCCAGTCATCTGCCTGGCTACTTGGAAACATAGCTCTGGACCAGCTGGGAGCTTGGCACCACCGAAATGGGTTCCTTAGAGATGCCAGATTAATACCATCCAGGGTACTGACATTTCAGACCAAAACCTGAGACCAAGGACCGGTTCCAGGTGAAGTCAGAGAGAAAAGGTCCTGATGAAATCATTAAGCATGATACACTGAGCATCAACCATGGCTGCTGAGAAGTCATTAACACAAAGGAGCATGAACACAGACACACACAGACTTCAAGACTGTGATATCATCCTGAGATTCCTCCTCCTCAATGTGATGGCCACAGAAGGTCCAAGTCCTGAGATGGGAAGTGTTGGTCTCTTAGGTTCTTCATTAATGGCACATCTTTCCTAATGAGATCTGGCGATCTGTATTCATTGTGGAGGGAGAAGAGACAATACAACGTTCACAGCACTGGCACGCCACGAGCAGAAGAGAACATCACAGCTGTCACTGACAGGTTTCTCTTCCTTGCCTTGCGATAGTCCTAGAAAAGCAATAACAAATGCCCTATTAATAATTTCAGCTTGAACCCAATTGTTAGTCCTGACTAGAAAAGACCCACTGAATCAACAGAACTTACATAAGCGCTGACTTACCGAGTTCCCACAGATCCAGTGGCTTTACTCTAGTTGGGACTAACCATTGCATTTATCCCTTTGGTTCAGCCACTCATGTGGACAATTTTGGAGGATTTCGGAATTCTGGATAAGGGAAACAACCTGTATTTTCTAGTACTTATCTCAGTGAAATGGTCAACCAGTACCTGTGGTCTGATCCACATTTAAGAAAATAATGCAACTTCACAATGTGCTAATCTGAACCAATTTGACTCCATTTTGTGCCACACTGAAGTGTTAAAATCTGCACCAACCTGTATATTAATGGACCCACTATCTTCTCCTGTTCTTCTGGCCTGCTCAGATTGGGAAGGGAGAGATTTATTCATGAGACCATGCTTTATAGTGGAGATAAAGAAAGCGGTCCCTTTTTGGTGGTGAGAATGATCACCTGTTCATATGGGGAAGATAAGGGAACATCTAAAGGGCTTGTTCACCAAGCACACTGCCCACCATTACCAGTCCTGAACCAGTTTGGAAAGCAACACAAACCTCTTAAAAATGTGTATTTTCAGTTAATATCTGGAGTATTAAGTGGGTTATTTCAAACCAGATGGCCTGCAAGGAGCAGTTCCACCTTGAAAACGGGGACATACTTATCAAATTTGCAGATGACACCAAATTAGGAGGAATAGCTAATATTCCAGAGGACAGGATCAAAATTCAAAACGACCTGAATAGATTAGAAAGCTGGGCCAAAGCTAACAAAATGAAATTCAACATGGAGAAATGTAAGGTACTGCACTTAGGGTGGAAAATTGAAATGCATAGATATAGGATGGGGGATACCTGGCTAAATGAAACTACATGTGAAAGGTATCTAGGAGTCCAAGTAGACCACAAGTTGAACATGAGTCAATAGTGTGATGTGGCAGCTAAAAAGACCAATGCAATTTTAGGCTGCATCAATAAAAGTATAGTGTCTAGATCAGGGGAAGTAATAGTACTACTCTATTCTGCTTTGGTCAGGCCCCACCTG
The DNA here is from genome assembly GCF_019175285.1 of Sceloporus undulatus. Lineage (NCBI taxonomy): Eukaryota > Metazoa > Chordata > Lepidosauria > Squamata > Phrynosomatidae > Sceloporus > Sceloporus undulatus. The sequence continues at coordinate 32,559,645 of NC_056530.1, read as the reverse complement.
GAATATTGTGTCCAGTTCTGGGCACCACAATTCAAAAAGTATGTTGAGAAACTGGAGCATGTCCAAAGGAGGGCAACTAAAATGGTGAAGGGTCTGGAAACCATGCCCTGTGAGGAACAACTTAGGGAACTGAGGATGTTTAGCCTGGAGAAGAGAAGGTTAAGAGGTGATATGATAGCTGTGTTTAAATACCTGAAGGGATGTCATATTGAGGAGGGAACAAGCTTGTTTTTTGCTGCTCCAGAGACTAGGACCCGGAGCAATGGATGCAACCTCAAGGAAAAGAGATTCCACCTCAACATTAGGAGGAACTTCCTGACAGTAAGGGCTGTTTGACAGTGGAACACACTCCCTCGGAGGGTAGTGGAGTTTCCTTCTTTGGAGGTCTTTAAACAGAGGATGGATGGCCATCTGTTGGTGATGCTTTGATTGAGAGTTCCTGCATGGCAGAATGAGGTTGGACTGGATGGCCCTTGTGGTCTCTTCCAACTCTATGATTCTATTCTATGAAATGTCATGTGTTCCAACAATGTCAGAATTGAACTGACTACACATTTTTTTGCAAACCTAAATCAGACTTGAGTTGCATCAATTCAAAATGCAAAAGGATGGGAAAGACAGTCCTTGCAACCAGAAAACCACTACATCAGGGAAAAGAACTCTGGCCCAACTTTCACTGTGATACTTTAGGCGTCTATGTCTAAATGTTTTGCTGTGACAGAATGAAAGAGCATTCAGCTGTGTGAACAACTGAGCGGATATACCTATAAACACAGATCTGCCATTTTGGTGAGACGTTCAGGTACTGGGAACACTAAACTTTCACTTTTCCTCAGTTCCTACCTCTCATTTCTCCTCACTTCTCTTCTCTTGGGTGATTGTCGATACCTGACTTGGGACTTCCGATTTGGCTTCAGCGATGACAGCCTCTTCATAAGACCCTCCCAACATACCAAGTCGGCGCTGTCGGAAGCGCTGTCGCGGTGTGTCCTGCCCCTCGCCATCCCCAGACCCTGAAGAATCCACCGCTGGCATGCGTGAGCTCAGCCTACGGCGACGGAAGTGTACCTGCTGGGCATCCAAGATGCTGAGGGTGCTGCTGGCCTTGTGTAGAGAGGCTGGTGAGCTGGGAATGCTGGAAACTTTGGGGGAATGAGGGTAAAAGACATAAGTAAGCAGAAAAAGAAACAATTCGTATTGTGCCATAGCTGCATAGGAGGGGTCTGAAAGCAGAATAAGTCCTGCTATAAGTCTCCTATAGCAAGCAAAACTCTTGGACTTGCTTGGTGTGCCTGTGAGCCGAGGGTTGGACTGAATGACACTTGTGGTACCTTGCAACCTTATGATTCTATGGTTCCGTTTTCCTATAATAAAAATCTATTTTTAAAGAGTTCGTTTAGAACCCCACAGAAAATGTCTTGAGTCTTCAACCTCTTTGGTGATTTCAGACCCTAACAGCAGCCATTCCAGATTAGGCTGAAGAACTAACTAATCCAATATTCTGTTTATACAGTGGTTATCCAGTTGTCCATGGGAAGCCCACTAACAGGACATCAGAGTAAATAAGACCTTAATCTTGTGCCATCCAGCAACTAATAATGGGTGGGTATCTTAGGAAACCTTATAAGCATATTTGCATACACGAAATAGAATCATATATGTTTCCATTTGCTTTATATACAAGGACTCACTATCAGCCTCAGGCTCCTCTTGCCCAGATAGGCTTTCACTACTACCAGCAACTTCAGCCATGAGACGCATGTGCTCACGGGGAGCTTCCCGGCGAGGTTTCATCAGCTTCCTTATTTTCTCTGCAATCCAGTTACTTTTCCTGAGAGGCAAAGAGGGATGAGTTGAAGAGGCATACGTAAGGAAAGGGAACCCTCACCAATCCCATATCAGCACACCCACTGAGCATCCATTTATTCCAGCCAGTTAAAGGTTGGAATAAGAAAGAAGTCCTATTTAAAATGAAAAGCCTTTGCCTGAGAGCAAAAGGTGAATATTAATACAATTGGCCCTCCTTATCTATGGATTCAAGCATCCAAGGTTTGAAAATATTCCAAAATATATAAATTCTGAAAAGCAAATCTTGATTTTGCTATTTTAGATAAAGGACACCATTTGTATAAAATGGGACTTGAGCATCCATGGATTTCGGTATGTGCCTTTGTGCATTTGAAGAGCAGTATGGTTACAGTGTGATTCCGAGGACAACATTTTTGCCTTAAAAGATCTCTCCTAGGGATTAGAATATGTAAAATTATGCCGCGTTGGACTTACTTGCCACGAGGCAGTGTTGGCTCCAGCACCCGGTATTGGTCCATGATCTTCTCCACTAGCTTCTGTTTTTCCCTACGCAATTCACCCAGTTTGTCTCTTTAACAAAAACAGAGTCTGATTTAACACTAAGGCACTCCAGTTTGCAGTGTCAATAAATTAATGTGCCAATAAATTAAAGAAGACCTCCTTACAGCCTCCACATTTTCTGAAAAATTGGATGGAACTGTAGACTACAAAAGTCATGTACTCCAACCGCTTGCAGCTTCAGAAATTCTCTTCTATCCCTGGTTATCCAGCCATTCCTTTAAAATCTCTAACAAAGGCAAGTCCATTGTCTTCCGAGACAATCTTTTCCACTGTGACAGTACCATAGGGATATATTTCCAAACATTTATTCACAATCTGCCTTCTTGTCATCTGAACCTCACTGGGTCCATCTGTGCCCTCATGAACAAAAAAGATATTCAAAATTTTGTCCAAAACCAAGCAGTACTTTCACAGCAGTGGCTTTCAGTTTATGGAATCAGGTACTGCAGGGAAGCCATACCAGCTCCTTCCTTTGCTTTAGGAAACTAACTGAAATTGCTTTCCAACAGGCTTTTGCTACTTTAAGGGTTAGAAGTATGATTTTTAAAGTCTGCTCTGGTGTACAAATTTTCTGTGTGACTTCACTGTTTAATGGATTAATCAGATTACTGTTTCAACAATCATTTGATCAATTAAAGATATGCCTCCAATTAATCAGGCAGTGGATTTTTAAAATATGTAATGTTTTTAATGCAAATGCCTATAAAACCACACAGCCTGTACTTCCTCATGCCTAGATTAAATGGATGATTACGCAGGGTTTAATCTTAGGAACTTTCTTTTTTATCACATACATTAATGCAAAGTCCACAAGCTGGCATCCACTAAATGTGCTGTCTTTCTTCTGGAAAATTATAATACCTAATAAGGACACTGGTTGAAAAACAGATAAATTTACAGTTGTAAGAAGTGTGTATTTTGAGGAATGATGGTTTCAAAATATACACACCAAACCTTGCAGTTATTAATGTAAAACAGTCTCCTTGTTTTGTTTAAGGCTGATGCATATTTTTTAAAAACTTACTGCATTTCTTATATACACTTCTTTAAAACTGAGTAAAACTGCTAACTTTGTGGCTACTCTGTTGGAGCGCATCCCCCTAGTCTCCAATGGTTTCCTATGGAACTGGCGTTCCCATTTAACTCAGTCTCGATTTACATTGCTACTCCAGGAACACAGCTCTGGCATCACTTGAAATCTGTCTGCATTGTTAAACAATTGTAAAAGAAAAAGAAAGAAGCAGAGGTGTGGAGCTTTGTCCATCCACAAGTGGCTCGTTCACTCACAAATACTGGCGCTGCTCTTCCTGAAAGTGCTCCTTGCTCTCCATATTGCGTTCTAGCAGACGTCTGTTCTCCCTGCTGAGGGCTTGGATCTCCTGAAGAAGGTGCCGGTTCTCCTCCTCCTGGTTCCCCTTCAATTGGGCCAGAAGCTATCAGGTAGCAATAGAATTAATTCTATTAATGAACAGAAGACAAACAATGCTCAGATGCAATACCACAATCCTTTGCGTCAGATGGAATCTATGTAGGATGTGGAGTAGAAGCTACTGAAAAGGTTGCTCCTGTTTCTAGACCAAAGATTCGAAAATCACCAACTTTAGAGATGTGCAAAACTTAAGGATAACTGCAGTTCAACCAGCATACAGTATTAGTTTTGGAACTGCAACTCATGTCCCTCAAATCAGAGGGAGAGATGTTAAGTAGGGCCACTCCATTGTTCCTTTTGAAAGACCAATTGCAGACTCTTCCTCTTCCTGAACACTTCCTATCCCCCCAAAAAATTCAGGGGTAGCTGTGTTGGCCATTTAACAAACGCAAACAAAAATCTGTCCGTGATACCTTTCTTGGCCAACTGAAATGCACAATATACTTGTTGCAAGCTTTCAAAGCTGCATGGGCTTCTTCATCAGGCAAGATGTTATTTATCTATCCATCCAAGTTGGTGTAGATGACAGCATGAAAACATTATGAGGCTACAATTCCTAGAATGGCTTGGTCACTCTAGAAATTTTTGTCTAAAGAACCTATTTGCATGTTCATGTATAGAATCATAGGGCCCATACAGACAGGCCAAAATAAAGCTGCTTCGGGTCACTTTGGAGGTATGTTGTTTAAATTATGCATGCATCCTACGAAGCCAGAAGTTGTGCCAAAGCTGCACTCCAGTCCTTAGGAGCATGGCTTTAGTGTGGCTTCCAGCCTCTTAGGATGTATGCATCATTTAAAAAGCATACCTCCAAAGTGACCCGAAGCAGCTTTATTTTGGCCTGTCTGTATGGGCCCATAAAGTTGGAAGAGGCCACAAGGGCTGTCCAGTCTAATCCGCCGTGGTGCAGGAATATAGCAGGGTAGAAGTGTCATTACCTCGCATTGGGTGCTCAGGCGTCCCAGTGCTGTATCCAGCTGTTGGTTCTGCTCCTTCAGAGCTGCACTTTCAGCCTCTAGCCTTGCATGGTCCAATTGCAGGCCTGTCACCCTGTTCCTCATTCCTTGAAGCTCCGCCTGGAGATCATCCCATCCCTGTTCCATCTCTGTCAGTGTCTTTTTCACCCTGGAAAGATGGACATATATTGTGGAGCATCTGCCTTGTACAGAAATAGGCCTTACTTGTATATACCTATCTGTACTCTGACATCTGCTCCACACCTGCAAGACCACCTACAGGCCTTCTCAGTGGCAGCCCTTTAAATACTGGGTCATTTGAAAAGATTGGTGCAAAACTGAATAAGAACATAGTTTTTTGTGGGTTTTTTGGGCTATGTGGCCATGCTCTAGAAGAATTTATTCCTGACGTTTCGCCAGCAGAGATCTTCTCTGAAGATGCCAGCCACAGATGCTGGTGAAATGTCAGAAATAAACTCTTCTGGAACATGGCCACAAAAAACTATGGATGCTGGCCATGAAAGCCTTCGACATCACATGAATAAGAATAGCTTTACTTTCTGTACCATTCTTTTTTAAACACCCTATATTCCCTTATCTTCTAGACGTTCCTCATCACTTCTGCCTTCCACCAAGACCAAAGAACACCTTTCCAAAGAAATCTGTATATTTTACTGATGTGGCTACTAGGGATTTTTTTAATCTAGTCTTTTTTTAACTTTTAACATTCTTTTGTATATAAATAAATAGTTTTACATCAATCAGTCTAGGGAGGTGGTTGTATTCTGTTGGTAACAGATGTTGTTGGACTACAGTTTCTAGAACCCCTTAATACTTGTCATGCTGGATGGGTCTTCTGTGTTTCACAATACCATTCACCACTGATGCAGCACAATGCTACTCAAAGTAATGGTCCCAGAACCAGTGGCATTTTTCAAAGCATTGGCTGCTGATCCACAGAGAATTTACAGGAATTCCAGAAGATAAGGTAACATAACAGCTCAAAAGACAAATCAAGCCTGAGGCTGCTATACTTTGGCCACATCATGAGAAAGCAGGACTCATTGGAAAAGACAATAACGCTAGGAAAGGTAGAAGGCAGTAGAAAGAGAGGAAGACTATATGTCAGATGGCTAGACTCAATTACGGACCTGAATCTATAAGTCCTAAGGAGAGCAGTGGAGGATAGGGGGGTTTGGAGATGTCTCATTCATAGGATCACCATGAGCTGCGATCGACTCAAGGGCATCTAACAACTATAGCCAATAGGCACAAATAGGATACTTGCTGAACCCCAATATCACAGAGCCTGAGACGTACCGAGCTAGGCATACACAATACCCATCACCACCCCAAACACCCCATTACCGTTCATGCTCCTCTTTTAGTTTGTTGTGCTGTTCCTCCAGTTCCCGGTGGAGTTGCGCCGTCTCTTCCAGGCGCATCTTTTGTCCCTGCAGTGCCTCTTCCCGTTGTTCAAGAGCACTCTTCTGACCTAACAGCTGGCTATGTCTGTAGGATGACAAAGATAGGGTTAGTTTTGACTTAACAGTTATGTTATTTATAAAAGGGTAGGGGATTATTATTATTATTATTATTATTATTATTATTATTATTATTATAGTTTATTTCTATAGCGCTGTAAATGTACACAGCACTGTACATACAAATGATCAAATCAATAAAAATATTTTTATTTGCCCTTCCTCAAAATCCAAAGTTGTTATACTTTTTGGCAACACCATGGCTCCTAGTCAATTACTGTATCTGGATCAGAGCTTATGAGTAACTAGTTAAAATAAAGAGTTACTGTATATGCAATTAATTCCTTACCCAACAACAAAAGTATAAATTAATTACATTACAATTGTAGCTTGACAAAAGATAGCTTTCCTCAGTTACATGTTTGCAGCCTTATTAAATGATGGAACTGGAGCATCACATCTCCTTTTGGTCCAAAGCATACTGTAGAAATAATCCAGTTTGAGACTGCTTTATCTGCCTTGGCTCAATGCTAGGGAATCCTAGGAAATGTAGTTTTGGGAGACATTGAGCCTTCCCTCCCTCTTTTAATTAGTATTTTGTATTGTTGTTTATTTTATATTGTTGTTTTTAGTTTATTACTTTTTATGTTTGAGAGGGGGTTTGGGGCAGGGGGATTAATTAGAAATGTAAATTTTAACTGTATATTGTATTTTATTATTGCTCTGTTTGTTGTAACCCGCCTTGATCAGCAGGGAGAGGCGGGCTATAAATAAAATATATTATTATTATTATTATTATTATTATTATTATTATTCTCTGTCAGAGAGCTCTATACATGTAAATACTAACTTTTTATAAAGTAATGTTCCAAACGCTCAGGTGGATCTTCATACTAGGTGTCTCTTTCTTACCTCTTGCCTACTGTTCACCTTGAGCCCACCCTCGATCCCGTCCTTCCCTTCACCTGTCCTGCAGTTCACGGTGCTCCTGCTCGAGGTGACGCAATGTCCCCTTGACTCTTGTATGCTTTCCCAGAAGCCCCTCCAGGTCTGCTCCCTGGCGCTCATGCAACACCGTCAGGCGGTCATGATCACGCAGGAGAGCCTCAAAACGTCCCCGCCATTCCTCCTGCTTGTGCTGGGCTCTCTGGGCTTCGGTCTCCAGGACGGACTGCCTCTGCCGCAGATCTGAGAGCTGAGAATCCAGTAGCACTTGCTGGGAACGCAGTGAAGCTACCTCCACCTGGCAGGATTGTGGGCAACAAAGCGCAAAGGAAGAAAAGAGGGGCTTTAAATTTCCTGGAGACCGAAACTTGTCTTTGAGCAATCATCATCATCATCATCATCATCATCATCATTATTTATTACGGCATACAGGCAGTACAAAGACAGAATACAATAATGACCAAATATCCATATAGAGACAATATGATCATGATGTTCATACATATCAACGAGAAATCTAAAATGGGATAAAACTCTCAACCGTGTGCGAAATTACAGGGGCATTTAAAGGGAGTATAAAGATATTACAAAAGGGTTTCTTTGGCATAGTCATTTAAGTGTCAGTAGCAAGAAAATACTGTAACAAAAAATAATAAAAAGGCACATCCCATCCATATACATGTAGACGGGCATCGTCAATCAATTTGTAAAAGCAGATACAATTTCATACAACAAGTCACATAATATCTGCAGTAATAATGGCAGCTATAGTTAATTTTACAAGGTTTACTGTATCTGTAATAATGGTAACATAACAATTAATGAGAGTGAGGATGACACCGTCCAACTGTCTACTCTTCCTTCTCTAATCCAAGAACTAATCTTCAGGGCATCAAACATCCATGGGACCCCTCCATGCATTTTGAAGTATGCTGGGCCTAGGATGCCTTCCTTAAGAGTCTGAGGGCACCATTGCAAAGGTCTAGTTGTAGAGAGGTGGTTGTAAGATACTTGTAGACCTCTTGGCAAAGCCTCAAGCAGCACGTACACAAGAAGGCTGGAAGACTTGTTTGGATTCTAGCCTGAGGAAAGGCCATATGCCACCTCCAAGAAATATGAGCCTGCTCAACCTGGGGAGGCCAATGCTCACCTTCAGTGCGCTGTTCTCAGCCTGCCATTTCCCATTCCCACTTTCTTCTTTTGCGTCAGAGCTCTGGCCTTGCAGGGCTGACAGTGCGCCTTGTAAGTTGCTTATTTGCAACTGCAGTTGGCCTAGGCGCTCCGTTAGTGTGGATTTCTCAGCCTGCAGGACAGCATTCTGTAAAGAGAGGATGTGGTTGGAATTGATGGGGCACACTCCACGATGATAGCATTTATAGCAATAGCATTTGCACTTCTATACCACTTGTCAGTGAACTCAGCACTCTCTAAACCATTTATAACCTGTGTACCAATTGCCTCCAACAAGATGGGTACTTTTTTGTGGTTTTTTTGGGCTATGTGGCCACGTTCGAGAAGAGTTTCTTCCTGACGTTTCGCCAGCATCTGTGGCTGGCATCTTTAGAGAATGCTTGCCTGGAAAGGAGCCAGCCACAGATGCTGGCGAAATGTCAAGTAGAAACTCTTCTCGAACTTGGCCACATAGTCCAAAAAACCCACAAAAAACTATGGATGCCTGTCATGAAAGCCTTCGACTTCACAAGATGGCTATTAATTTTGCCAACCTATAAGGATGGAAGGCTGACTCAACCTTGGAGCCCTCTGGGATCGAACTCACAACCCTGTGGATGGTAACCCCTTACAGAACGCTGTCACCTTCCCACCAAAGTGTTACCTAGTTATGTACTTACACTTTTACATGCTTTCGAACTGCTAGGTTAGCAGAAGCTGGAACTAGTGATGGGAGCTCACTCCATCACGCAGTGCATGGATCTCGAACTGCCAATTTGTCAATCTTTCAGTCGTCAGAGTCAGCATCTTAACTGCTCAGCCACCGCATCTCCTGATGTGCATGATAGTATATGTTTATTAATGGGGCCAAACAGACAGGCCAAAATAAAGCTGCTTCGGGTCACTTTGAAGGTATGCTGTTTAAATGACACACACATCTTAAGAGGACTGGAGTGTGGCTTCCAGCCTCTTAAGATACATGCATCATTTAAACAGCACACTTCAAAAGTGGCCCAAAGAAGATTTATTTTGGCCTGTCTGTTCGGGCCCAATGTTTGTGGGTATAAGGAGTAACTGGATTTTTGTTTTTTCCTTTTCTATGTTGGTGTGTATTTATCTTTGGTTTTAACAATAACGTTTCAATTAAAACAAATAAAAAATAGAAAAGTCCAGCTTTATGACGCACCTAAAATGACTGTGAAATGGGGCAGGGAATAAGGGCATTTTTCAAAGAAGGTTCTTAATCTGACCACAACAGGGGGGAAATCATAATCAGCAAGCAAAGAAGTTTCTTGCTGCATTTTCTTGTCACCTTGCATCATGCACGCACCTTGTGTTCCACTTCATTTAGTTTCAAACTCAAGGCTTTACTTCTTCCCTCTGACTGGAGGGGCAGCAAGTCAGGACTGATCCTACTCTGAGTCTCAGAAAGCTGGGCCATAGGCAGTTCCTCCAAAACCAGTGGAATAACACCACCGTTCTTTGCCTGGGGAGGAAAAAAAGCAATAGTTGAGCGTTAAAGAACATCCTATTTTTGCAATGCCAAGCTCTGCCCCACAGGAGTGGTACAGCGCAAAGCTGGGACATTTGCGTAAGACCATCACTTAGACCAGAGCTTGGAAACAGAATGGCCATGCTCTGGTTTAGGCATGACATTCTAGCTCCCAGAGTCCCATTGCTATGTTGATGCCTGACCTAGAATGTCTCTTTCTTCCTTTCTAATACTTTTTATTGAACATAAAACTAACAGAAGTCATACATTAATTATTTACATATACACTCTTCATACATTGTCTTTCATGCCTGATTTCCAAGGTGCCTAACGAATTCATTTCTATTGTTCCTTTACTACATGCGGAGAATTTTCTAGTTCTGTCTTAAAGGGATTTCAAATTCATGGTATGTATACAACGGTCTATTGTAATTAACCCAAAAATCTAATAATTGACATTTCTTCCCACATATTACTTAGATAGCTCATTACCTGTTCCCAATTATTTCAAATTTCCCTACATTTTCATCTTTCATGAGACATGTCAATTTATCAAATTCAACCATTTCTAATAACTTGGATAACCAATCCTGTATTGAATGGATTGAAAACTCTTCCCATTCCTGAGCGAATAAGATTCTAGCTGTTGATGAATTTAAAAGTCTACTACCTCTTTTGTCTATTTCTCCTCCAATCATACCTATCCATTACAATTTGGATTTAATTTCCAGTTTCAAATGTAAATTTTTTCCCTATCATTTGCCTCTTTCATTCAGCAATCAGATCTGGCAGCACCTGGCCATTTTAATTTCCTACAATTCCTTGAACAATGTTATATGAGGAGCATTGAAGGAAATGAAATCTGCTGCCTGAGAAATAGAGGACTTTTTAATGGGGTAATAAATAGAAATATCCCTTTATTCTAACTGTTTAATCAGTTAAGGCTACAATGCAATATGAACTTACTAGAGAGTAAGCCATGCTGAACAGTGGTGTTGGGCTGCAAATGTTGCAGCCGACCTGTTAGACTGGGAAGACCCAGGTTCGAATTCCCACTCAGATGTGAAATTCTCTGTTAACAGTCACCCCCACCAAATTTTAGATTGGGGAGGAGATCGCAAGGAAAGTGCACCTTTGCAGTTTATCACCTGATGGTTGCTTGTGCGTTGGGACATAAAATCCTGCTTTTCCTCATGCTGCCTTCTGTGTGCGCCACTCTCTTCCTCCAGCTCCATCTTCTTGTTGGAAGGTTCCCCTTGCATTGCCTCACTATAGACGTGGTTTAGCCCAGAAACAGAAAAAAAGATATATTACTCAGACATGGAGCTTGGAAGTGTTAATTCTGCACTATAGTGTCCATAATCCCCTAGCCAACATGACCACTGGTTATGCAACATTACTTGCAACAGAAAGACTGAACCCAACATCTTTGTTAGGTTATGGAATATACCATGTGACCATGGGCTTTCATTATCTCTATGTAAATCTACCTTGGGCAGTTGTTGTGGGTATTAAATAGTCATCTACAGTATATTCATGTATAGTCTACAAGGACTCCTAGATCCCTTTCACACGTTATGCTTTTATTAACACACTCAATGCCTAGGAACCGTCAAGCACAGAATAAAACGAGTCAAAACACCAAATTCCAAAGAAGCAATTTTTTTGCATCCATCCATCCCATTGAGTTCAAGTACTGACTCACAAGAAATAGGTGAATCCTACTAGCCTCTCATAAAACAGAACTTGTTTTTCCCCCCTTGAACATTTAATAAAAATGCATAATATTGTTACATGAAACAAATCATGAAAAACAAGAGACTCCATGGAACCTTAAATAGTAATAATTATTTTCCAGGTTGAGCTTTATTGCATCTCTCCTTTTTCACTCCATTCTTTCTCTATTCCTTTCTGCACAGTCTTTGCAAACAGTTCTGTAGAACAGACTTTAGTTGGCTTGCCCTTGAAATGCTAGACTCTCCTACAGATTTTTAACACTGACCCAGAAAACTGCAGACTTAGATTGAGAGGCAATTGCTCTTGACTAATACTGTTTCTGCGCTGGATGTGAGACTTCACATTCAAATCGGCTCAAACAAATGCAAAAGCAGCCCGGACTTGTTTCTCCCAAGCTACTTGACAAAGAAGTGAATGTACAATTTGCCTTATAACTGTACTTATACAAGGCCCACAGATTTGCTTTTTTAAAAAAAATAAAAGCTTGGAATCCAGGCCAGACAAAGGCTCAAATGGGCAATGGAGTCTGGAGGGCATGCTGAAAATTTGGGTGAAGGCTGGAAAGACCAGGGGTTGGCAACCTACCTACCTGCACTTCTTGCTTTCCATATCTACCTGCAGACTCTCTTCCTTCTCCAGCAGCTGTTCCTTCTTTTGAGTCAAGGTGGCTGACTTCTCCTTCTCCTTCTGCTCTTTCTCATTCCTCCTTTCCTTTTCCTTCTGGAGTTCCTGCAACAATTAGGCATCCTGTGAGAAAATAAATGGGAGGATGGGGTCTCTATGCAGCAGCCAAATCTCCCACTCCCTCTTACTATACCTTCCAGTGCATCATCTACTCTTTTTCTGTTCTCTTCCTCTTATAGTACATTTATGCTTCTAGTCCTTAAGAAGAGCTTATATTCCAACTGCCTTTTCTTTACAGTTTGTTTGCAAAGAGATCTCTTGTAGCACCTTTGAGACTAACTGAAAAAAAGAAGTTGGTAGCATGAGCTTTCGGACACTTACGTCTGCTTCCTCAGATGCATTTGAAAAGCTCATGGTGCCAACTTCTTTCATTCAGTGAGTCTCAAAGGTGCTACAAGATCTCTTTACATACTGATTTTACAGATATGTCTTTGAATTCTACTTTTACAGTTTGTTGTTGTGTCCTTTCAAGTCATATCCAACTCATGGCGACCATAAGGTGAACCTATCTTGGGGTTTTCTTGGCAAGATTTGTTCAGAAGGGATTTTCCTTTGCCTTCCTCTGAGGCTGAGAGCGTGTGACTTGCCCAAAGTCACCCAGTAGGTTTCCAAGGCTGAACTGGGAATCAAACCCTGGTCTCCAGATCATAGTCCAGCACTCAAACCAGTAAACTACATGCTGACTCTCTTTACAGTAGTGCAGTTAAATTTCAGAATTTACGCTCTTTGGCACTTAATTTCAGTGCCATCTAGTTATACCTTCTGGCTCAGCAACAAATGCCAGTCTGCCAGCATTTATGGATATGCAGGAACCAGGTTGAAGATGACAGCAATTACCAAGTGTTTTTGTGGGGTTTTGGGGCTATGGGGCCGTGTTCTAAAAGAGTTTTTTTCCTGACGTTTTGCCAGCATCTGTGTCTGGCATCTTCAGAGAATGCTGGCATCGAAGAGAGTGAGGTATACATATCTCCCATGCCAGCATTCTCTGAAGATGCTAGCCAGAGATGCTGGCAAAACGTCAGGAATAAACTCTTCTAGAACATGGCCACATAGCCCCAAAACCCCACAAAAAACTATGGATGTCGACCGAGAAAGCTTTCAACTTCACCATTATCAAGTGCTTGGAAAGACCAGGGTTCGATTCTCAACTCGGCCATGGAACCCACTGTGTTACCTTGGGCAAGTCATACACTCTCAGCCTCAGAGGAAGGCAAAGGTAAATCCTCTCTGAACAAATCATGCCAGGATTTGGTGGTCACCAGAAACTGATAGACCAGGCAATCAACCTTATATGTTCAGCTTGCTTCGTTTTAGGCTCTGTGCTTAGCCTGTAATGCCCTCCAGTGGTAAAATTGTAGTTGTGTGCCTCCATGTCATTTTTGATTTAGGGCGACCTTAAGGCAAACCTATCATAGGCGTTTATCACAGGGGATGAATCCCGCACAGGAACTAGATTTAAAGTGAAAACAACCTGCTTTTGCCCGTTTGTGAAGTTTATCACACAAAGGAGATCGGGAGTATATCCTGTGAATATACCGGAAAAATCACTTAATCACGTGGAATGATTTCGTACAATGTCGCACAAAACCCGCCATTAAAGTGGTCACAAAGAAGCATTAATGCACATAGTTTTACTTTCAGGATTTCAGTGACAATGCATTTCCAATATCATTTTATTTGCACAATGGTGTGTGATAATCATTTGGGCAATTACTTGCCATTTTCGGTTTATTTTTGGGATGCTTTAAATATCCGTTAATCTCTCTTTAATGCTGAAATTATCCCCAGTGTGACAAACTCCTGTGTCTGTCTGTTTTCACTAGAAGTCCAAGGGACAGGACTGCGCATCCATTTGGATACATTATTGGTTTTTAAAATGCCTTGTGTAATTCTAGTAATTGTTTTTTTCTAGCTGGGATTTAGCCTGAGAACTTAATTCAATTTCAGAGACGTTCTCTGGGATTGCATTCCTGAGGTGGGCAGGGATAAAGTTAAAAGTGGGAGAAGACTGGTTATACTACCATATTTTACTTTAAAGGTGTTACTGCCTCAGGAGAAGCTTTTCAACATTTTGAAATGGAGGAAAAAACGTGTACAAAAGCTTGGAAGGTACCAAATGATCTTTGGGGTGTATCTACAGTGAAGAAATAAAGCAGCTGAGCCCCATCATATGGAATCTTGGGATTTGCAATTTTGCAAGCCTTCTCTGCCAAAGAATTCTGGTGCCTCACAAAATTACAAATCCCAGGATTCTATAAGATGGAGCTATGGCAGTTAAAAATGTAACAAACTGCATTATTTCTACAGTGTAGATGCATTTTTGTGAACCACTATGGCATAGTGGTTTGAGTCCTGACCTACAACTCTGGAGACCAGGGTTTGAATCTCTGCTTGGCCATAGAAACCCACTGGGTGACCTTGGGCAAGTCACACTCTCTCAGCCTCAGGGGAAAGCAATGACAAACCTCCTCTGAACAAATCTTGCCAAAAAACCACATGATAGGGGCTTTAGGTTCTCCTTAAGTCGGACACGACTTGAAAGCACACAGCAACAAATATGCATCCTTGGTGCCTCATCCGCACTGCAGAAATAATCCAGTTTGGATACTACTTTAACTGCCCTGGCTCAATGAAATGGAATTCTTGAAATTGTAGTTGGTTGTGGCGACAGAGCTTTGCTATCTTCCCTTTTGGAAAATTCTATAGCACTGAGCCAGGGCAGGTGTTAAACCAGATTAATCTGAAGCAGTACTGTACTCTGTTTCCGTCTTACCTCCTCCAAGATAGCTGAAACTTGACACTTGGCTTTCAGCTGCTCTCTCAAAACAGCAGCCTCCTGCTCCAGTTCTTTGTGAACCTGGGCAGCCTCTTGCAAGCTGCTCAGCTCCATTGCCTGCCGCTGGGCTTGTGCCTCGAGGTGGACGAGGCGGATGCTTTGAGCCACCAGGGCCTCCTCCTGGGCTTGAGTCTGGGCTTTCAAGCGCCGGTTGTCCTTGTCCAGTTGCCGCTGCTGGGTCTCGGCTTGACTCAGGAGGTCCTCCAGAAGAGCCTTCTCAGCCCCCAGCTGAGCCACAGTTACCTTGTGCTGCTCCAAGATGCCTCGCATGGCCTCCAGCTCACGTCGAGCTTCGTCCATGTCCTCTTCTGCCTGCTGGGCTTTCTGGGCCAGTTGGGCCCCCTTCAACCGTTCGCCTTGAAGGCTCTGCCTGGCCTCCCACAACTCCAACTCAGTCTGAGTAGCTGCAGTCTGCAAGGCCTGGGAACCAGCTCGGAGGGCTTCTTGCTCTCGTTCCAAGGCCTGGACCTCTTCCAGTAGATGCTCGGTCTCCAATTGCCATTGCGCACGCTCTTGTTCATGCTTCTCCAGAGTGTTGCCATGAGCTTCCTGAAGGCTCCTCAGCCTGTCTTCAAGAGCTAACATTTGGTGGGACACTTTCTCCCGACTCTGCTCAGCCTCTCGCAACAGAGTTTGAGCCTCTGACAAAGCTGTCTCCATCCTTGCCACTCTCTCTTCGGTTTCTTGCTTTCCCTTCCTTTCTAAACCAAGATCCTTGGGTTCTTGCTGCTCTCGGGACTCTGGTAAAGACTGCTTCCCCACCTTTAGTCCTGCCTGGTTTTCCCGTGATTCTAGCTAAAGGGAGACCAAAGAATGGAACTTGTTAGTCTCTCATGTTGACACTGTTCTCATTTGTTACACTTATGCACTGCCCCCCCCCCTGAAAAGGAGGGTAGGCAGTGCCATTACAAAAAGAAAAGAGGACACTGATTTGCATATAATCTCTATTTGCTAATTTATGTAGGTAAATGTAAATTCTGAAATGGCTAGAAGAATTGTACAAGCAGGTTAACAACACAGAAAAGGTAGCTCCCCCATTCATGGTTAGCCTTTGTATCTTTTCCCAGCCTCAACCTGTAAAGTGAATGGAAAAAGTCACTATTAATGCAAACAAACCCTTTCATGCTAGTGGACAGTTATGTACATTTGGTAATGATGCTAGTACAATCAGCCTTCTTTATCCATGGATTTTTTATTCATGAATCCAAGCATCCATGGTTAAAACATGCGCACACACACACACACACACACACTATATATATATATATATATATATATATATATATATATATATAGTGAATTGTAATTATCTGACAGATTATAAAATGAAAGATGTATCGGATCCCAGGAAGATTTATGTTAGTTCTATGTTAGTTATAATAGTTATGTTAGTGGTAATATTGTTTTTAGGGGTGGTGGATCAATGTGGTCAATGTCTAGTCTGCATGTTTTCTGTATGAATTTTGTATGTCTTTTTTAATATAATAAACATTATTTTTTTAAAAAAAGGATAGGCCATGTGAGGCAGTTGCCTCACTTTGCCCAAGGGTACCACTATCTAGCCCTGACTGCTATTCCTTCTATACCTCTTTGTCCTGTTCGGTGTTTTCTGACTCTGGGTCTAAGCTCCTAGATCCAACAGGGCTTTGCAGCTCCTCCTGCAGCCTCCTGGACAATTTTGCATTCTCTTGCTCCAAAACCAGCAAACGACCCGATTCCTTCATTTCGTAGTTCAACAAAATGGGAGCGTCAGATGATTCTGGAAAAGAAAGTAGAGTGGGATGGACAAATAAAATGATTGCTTTGGGTTGACACTGGGCCCAAGGCATTTGCGAGGGGCAAGGAGAAAAGCAAGTGAACTCACCATGTGGAAGATAGTCATATTCGAGCTTTTCGGACCAGAGGACATCAAGGGGCTCTGTCAAACTTTGCTTCAGCTGCCTCTCAAGAGCCACGTTTTCTCTCAGAAGCTCTTCTATCTGGTGGTTAAGCTGATCCCGTTCCTGCAGACAGAGTCAATGCTTAACCTTCAACAGTATCATTTCCCTTCTTTTCTGGCCCTGTTCCTGTGATGCTAACAGGAGCCTGGTGCAGACAAATTAAGAAGATTTTCCTTGTCAAAAACCACCCCAAATCCTTGTTGTTGTGTGCCTTCAAGTCTTTTCCAACTTATGGTGGCCCCAAGGCAACCCTATCCTGGGGTTTCCTTGGCAGGTTTCTTCAGAGGATGGGTTGCCATTGCCTTCCTCTGAGGCTGAGAGAGTGTGACTTGCCCAAAGCCACCGATTAGGTTGACATGGCTGAGCAGGGACTGGAAGTCTGGTCTGCAGAGTCAGAGCTCAATGCTCAAACCACTATGCCATGCTGGTTTTAAGAATAAAAATGTGGTGTTTGATTTCTTTGTTATCAGACAGCTCTGTAGAAGAAAGGGAACAGAGCCAATTCAAAAGAGGTGGCATCCATTCAGGGAAAGCGATGTTAGAAAAACTATTCAGTTTGCAACAGTACTGTTCCAAATCATAGACACAGAGTGACCACAGGGCCTACGGCTATCAAAAGAAACTCATTTGTTTAAAAGTACCTTCTGTTTGAAGGACTGCTCCTTCCAAACCTGCTTTCAAGGGAAGAACCCTAACAAGGGTGAGCTCAGGGTCTCAAAGTTGTATTTCAACACCAGGATGGCACAAAGAACAAAAACACAGGCCACCCAATCACCATCTCCCTTTTCTCCAGTGAGATGCACAATGAGTCTCTTTAAATCATAGTAATTATTTCCAAATTCACATCTAGAAATATAAAATTAGTTTATGAAAAAATTGTGGAATGTATAAGCGGCCAACTTATGCACTGTGGAAACTAAAATTTCCACAGCATGCTGATTTTTTTGTGGGTTTTTCGGGCCATGTGGCCATCTTCTAGAAGAGTTTATTCCTGACATTTCACCAGCATCTGTGCTGAAGATGCCAGCCACAGATGCTGGCAAAACGTCAGGAATAAATTCTTCTAGAACATGGCCACATGGCCCAAAAAACCCACCCAAAAAAAATGGATGCCAGCCATGAAAGCCTTCGAATTCACATGCTGAATTTTGTTTTCTTCATATAAAAGACTACAAGAATCTTTCCTTTAGATACAAATGGAGAAGCAGAGAACAAGGTGGAGCAGAAACTCTGATAATGATCTTCCAAAGAATAACTTGATGGTCGTCATTTCACTTTTCTGTTTCTTAACCCCCCTAGGATTGGTTTTTTGTAGGGACCAGAAAGAAGACGCTTTCTGTAGGGACAAGGTCTCAGCCTCTCACCTGTTGCATCTGAGTCAAGCTGCTTTGTAGGTGCCTTTTCTCCTTTTCCAGCTGCTTCAGGTGCTTTCCCCGGGTACAAGCTGTCTCCAGTTGTTCCTCCAGCATGGCCTTCGTATCCAGTAGTGCCTGAGAAAATTCACGTTCTTCCTGCCAACCCAAAGCAGATCAGTCAAACAAGCAAGGCTAGCTCTCTGTGTGTGAGTAGACTTTGGGTCATGGGTTGGACACATTACTTTTTCTGAACTGCAAATTCCAAAACCCCATACCAACATGACCATTAGGGATTCTGGGATTCTTTAATTTCCAACAGTAAGATTTCCAACTTCTAGTATGAGACTGCAACCAGAATAATAAAATGATAGACTCATAGAGTTGGAAGAGACCCCAAGGGCTATCCAGTCCAATCCCATTCTGCCATGCAGGAACTCACAATCAAAACACCTCTGACAGATGGCCATCCAGCCTCTGTTTAAAGACCTCCAAAGAAGGAGACTCCACCATGCTTCCACGGTTGAACAGCTCTTACTGTCAAGAAGTTCCTTTTAAAGTTGAGGTGGAATCTCTTTTCCTGGAGCTTGCATCCATTGTTCTGGGTCCTATTCACTGGAGCAGCAGAAAACAAGCTTGCTCCATCTTCAATATGCCACCCATTCAAATATTTGAACACTATCACCCCTTAACCTTCTCTTCTCCAGGCTAAACACGTTTTGAATACATTCACATCATCAACTCCATCTTTATTCAAGTGATGACATGTGTGAGCAATTGAACTTGCAGAGATGTGCACTGATACAGATCCATAATGTGAATAACAAACCAGAATGCATGAGTGAGGTCATTCACATCGTTCTGCTAAAACAAAACGATGTCTGAATGACCCCTCTAACCCTGAGGTTGCCAGGTTCAGATTCTATAAGGGCTCACATATAGCCATATTTTGAACAGCAAACATTTTTAAAAGGAATTCTGAAAATGGCATATCTCAGGTGACGTGAAATGGAAACACCTGGGTGCGTGTGCAGTCATAAAATTAAATTAGCAACCTTTTGGACATAAATGTTTGTTTCAGACAGAATGAGCCAACCAATGGGGGCTAGTTGTCTTGGCAGAACTTGCCTTCAGCTGGGCTTGGCACTGCTCCAATGCAGGTAGACGGCTTCTCAGGGCTGTCAGCTCTGTCTGAAGCCGTTCTGTCCGCAACACTTTCTCCTGCAAAGCATCCAGTTCATCCCGGTACAGCATGGTGAGGCGGGCCTCCCTTTCCAATCCCCGGTTCTGGAGAAATGGGTGTAAAGGAAAGTTAGGCATAAGTGGCTACAGGGCAGAGCTTGGAAAAAATGACTTTTTTGGACTACATATAATCATAGCATCCTAGAGTTGGAAGAGATCCCAAGAAGGGCCATCCAGTCCAACCCCATTCTGCCATACAGGAACTCTCAATCAAAGCATCCGTGACAGATGGACATCCAGCCTCTGTTTAAAAACCTCTAAGGAAGGAGATTCCACTACACTCCGAAGGAGTTTGTTCCACTGTCAAACAGCCCTTACTGTCAGGAAGTTCCTCCTAATGTTGAGGTGGAATCCCTTTTCCAGGAGCTTGCATCCATTACTCTGGGTCCTAGTCTCTGGAGCAGCAGAAAACAAGCTTGCTCCCTCCTCAATATGACATCCCTTCAAGTATTTAAACAGAGATAACAGCTCTTAACCTTCTCTTCTCCAGGCTAAACATCCCCAGCTCCCTAAGTCTTTCCTCATAGGGCATGGTTTCCAGACCCTTCATCATTTTAGTCGCCCTCCTTTGGACATGCTCCAGTTTCTCCACATCTTAAATCTTCCCATCTCCCAGAATACTCTAGATTCCAGGAGGAATGATGTTCCATGATATTCTCCAAACTCTACCTCCTTCTGTCTCCTGACCCTAGGGCCTTCCATCACAAGGATGACCAGATGTCATAGCCACAACGGAGGACAAGCCTCTGCAAAATGTAGGTCATTCAAGGAAAAAATGTTGGGCAATACAAAATAAAAGCCTAAAAACACCTAAGTGTAAAATCATACTTCATAGGCATGCTCAAAATGGAGGACATTTTGAAATTCCTCATGAACAGAAATGTAGGGAAAGGAAAAGGAAGACCTTTGGTCACCCTGTCTATCACCATCTCTTTGGGAACAATCACTAGGATGTAATGTTTTGATATTTTTATTGCAAATTTTATCGTGATATGTTCCATCATATGTTTTCAGTGCGGTTACTGAAAACTAACATCCCCAGAAAGATGGGTATGCTTGAGGCCAAGATGCAAACAACTGATAGAAATGGAAATATTAAAAGGTACATTTCTAGCCTTTTCAAAAAGAGCAGTACCTCTTCTCGCATCTTCTGGAGCTGTCCCTCCAAATCCTTCAGTTCATCCTGTAGATCCAGCAGCTCCTCCATCTTCTCCTCTCTGATGGTGACAGTAGAGTTTTAATATATTTACTTATTTTATTGACTCCATCTATACATACATTGCATCTTTCAAATTAAAAAATTGTCTCAAGAGTGCTAATAACAAGAATTTAGAATGATCAGCCAGCAAGTACAAAAGCACGCAAAATGTAGTCCGTTAAAATAAATTCGGGGACCAGTTTCTTTTTTAGCTTTCAAAATTCCAGAGAGAATATAAAGAATCAAACAAGCTGACTGGCCTTATACACCTGTTCACATAAAAATGGTCATCACAGATAGAGTACACAAAAGAGACAATTCAGCTAACATTTGGTACCCTTTATTGCTTTTGCTAATAAGAAGTCACTTCCGTAAAGCTTTCCAACTCAACACATTATAGTGTTTATGGGGAAATCCACTTTAAAGCTTTTGGTTAACTTGAACTCTGCTACTATGTCCATTTTTATTGAGTCTAACAAAATATCTTCAGTCTTACAAAAAAGATTTAAGTGGTTGGTTGCGGTACCTTTGTTTTTAAAGTTTTATTGTATATTTCACTGGTATATTAATATGTGTGTGTGTGTGTGTGTGTGTGTGTGATTAAAAGCTCTCTCTGTGCTGCACTAAAGCATGAAAAAGATTTTCAAAGAGCTATTCAAAGGTGTTCCATCAAAATTCTATGTAATCATGAGCTGCAACCAAATGTTATACAGAAAAAAATAAATGAGAAAGCCATGAAGAAGAAACCCATAAGCTCAAGACCTCACCACTTGATCTAGAGCTTTTTGTCAAGGTTTCATCCAGGAAACATCAGGACAGAAGATCTTTCCAATATTACTTGTTGGCTACACATGTCATATTTGTATTGTGTGGTTGTATTTTATTGTTTAATGTGGGGGGATTTCTTTTATTGGATTTTGCTGTTTTCGTATTTTAACTGATTGTAAACCACTGTGATCATTGGAATAGCGGTATATAAATAAAGATTCATTCATTCATTCATATTTAAATTACAACATTCAATAAAGGTTATTCTGTGAGAACTCTCCATATTCATTTTAGAAAATGTTTAATAGTACAGCATCTCAGATTAGTTATTACTTTTTTTCTCATCATGTTGAAGATTTCCTCGTCTACCAGGGCCAAAATGTGGTAAGTATTTGGGCATAACCACCACGCCGGTAAATATAATCCCTTGGCATTTTTACATCTCCATCAGTGAGGTGGTGCCTTTTTTGTAATCTGGTTACAAAGTGGTGTATAATACACATTTATATATGTGTTCTTCAATATTTTTAATAATGTTTGTGTATGAAGCAAAGTCTGTGTACACTGAACCATCAGAAAGGAAAGGTGTCACTATCTCAGCCACTAATGTGGACAATTTTGGAGTATTTTGGATTTCAGAATTCAGGATAAGAATTAGCAAATAATGATATGCAAAGGAAGGAAATATTGGGGACCAGGAAGTTTATTTGTCTATATATGTTGTTTGGTTTATTATTTAATGGTGAAGGGTTTTGTATGTATGGTATGTCATAATGTATTAAAGTCAAGTGCTTCTGTGTATGGTGTAGTGCAATGTGTTTAGTTGTATGCATGACGTATGTATGTTAGTTATTTGTGTTTGGATAAAGTATGTTCAGATGTACTGTATGTAGAGGGTAAGTTGTAGTTAAGAGCTGGTGTAGGAATGATGATTTGGCATGTTAGGTGGGTATATATGTAGTCTGTTTTTATATATAATGTGAATGTATTGGTATATTCTGTGTGGGATGCAAGAAGTTTGTATATGTATTTGTATTTGAAATGTTGATTTTATGTATTTTCATGATTTTTTTAAAAATAAAGATAAATTTTAAAAAATTACATTTGACTTGAATCTTGAGAATCTTGGGAGAAAGTCCTGTTCTGAAGATTTCCTTGGGATGCTCAATCCCAACATCTTGTTTCTTTTGTATCCCACATGCTCCCACTTTTTATGTCCCAACTAGCCATCCCCATTCCTGACTTTTTAAATTTACTGCCCCCATCCTCACTCACAGCATTTGCTGCAGACGTCGCACCTGGACCCGAGCTTCAGCCAACTGCACCCCAAGATGCTGGCAGTTGTTATTTGTCGGGGGAACCAATGGCCATGTTTCCTTATCCTGCTGCAGCTCCCACAATTTCTGCAACAGACAAAGGAATCAAAAGGTTGACGCTGAGGAGGCAGAGGATGGAGACAGCAGAGTAGAAAAGCACAGTTCAGTGCAAGAGAAAACTTACTCCCCATGTTTTTAATTATAAATTTGCTCCCGCTTTTCCCAACTGCAGGCTAATGGATAAAAAGGCTTTGTGGTTATATAGTACACTCATCCCTCCATGTTTGCAGCTTTGATATTTGCGGATGTGATTATTCATGGATTTGATTAATATGTTCTCTCTAGGAATAGCTAGGTCCTCCAGTGCAACTATATAGTCAACTTTTATTAAAAGTTGCACTGAAAGACCTAGCGATTCCTAGAAAGAATACTCGACTAGGCATTTGTAGTTTTTCCAATGCAGTTCTATGGTGTCTGTCGGACGTTGACCACAGAGTTGCCCTGGAGGACCTAGAGATTCCTAGAGAGAATACTCCATTAGGCTTCTATAGTTCTTCCAATGCAGTTCTATGGTGTCTGTTGGACGTTGACCACAGAGTTGCACTGGAGGACCTAGAGATTCCTAGAGAGGTGTCCTCTCAGGTAAAAAATGGTGTTTTTTTATTTGCGTTTTTTCCATATTCACAGGGAAATTTTCTAAATGCATCTGATGTACATCTCTGTACATACAGATTCTACTGACTGATTCTATATCTTGGAATTCCATCAACCCTAACCCTAGTGAATATGGAGGGACAAGTGTATTTGCTAGCACTGGGACACTTGCTTTATAAAGTTACAACAATTATTTAGGGGATTGCTTATTTTAAATTGACCACACATGTATAAGTCTAGAATTTTTAGTCAAAAACTTGACCCCAAAAAACGTAAGTTGACTTATCCACGGGTCAATGTAAGTACTGTACTTTAAGTCTTATTTAAAAAAGAGCCATCCTCTGGCAAAATGCAAGAATGTAATCTATCCTGGAAGCACTGACTCCTTTTTATTCGTCCAGCCTTTAGGGTGAACACAAACAGTTATGCCTGCTGGAATTCTGTAAGTTCATCGCTTTCCTTTGCTTCATCCTTTACATCCTTTGTTACATGCTCTTAGGTTTTAGCCTCGACTTATCCATGGGCCATATCAAATTCCAAACCTTGCACTTGACTTTTATGAGAGGTTTACTTGGGCCCATACAGACAGGTCAAAATAAATCTGCTTCGGGTCACTTTGGAGGTATGCTGTTTAAATGACACACACATCTTAAGAGGCCAGAAGCTGTGCCAAAGCTGTGCTCCAGTCCTTTAAACAGCATACCTCCAAAGTGAGCCAAAGCAGCTTTATTTTGGCCTGTCTGTATGGGCTCATAGTCGAATATATTCAGTAATTTTGATTCCCTTGTACTGATTCACTTTGCTCCCATTCCCCACTCCAAGGTATCTGGCTATAGGCCTGTCATGAGCTGGCTTTGAGATCCTCAATCCATCATATCCTTACCTCCAAGACTGCATCCCGCTCACGCACCAATCCTTGAATCTGAGACATCAGATCCTGTAGGAACTCTTCCATCTCTGCATGTCTCAGTTCCTTCCAATTCAACCTCAGCACATTCTTGGGCTCCTGGGTCACCTGGGAAAGAGGACAAGTTGTGAGTCTTAGAACTTACTGAAGTGTTCTCTTCTTATACTAGAAGCATGAGCATTTATCTCAGAGTCAGCCAGTAGTATATTAGTAAATCATGGCAATTCCATAGCTGGCCAACAGGAGAATCCAAAACGTTTATACAGTAAAATCCCAAATCCACAAAACAGTGATATTTTTGTTGGGCCAACTAAAAAGCACAAAATACATCATACAAGCTTTCAAAACTTCACTGGCTTCTTCAACAAGCAAAGAAAAGCATACAGGAGAAGAAAAATGATTAATGTTAGAGTCACAAGCCTACATTTTTCTCCCCTCAGATCTTACTTCTAGTCTAGAGCAGTGATTCCCAAACTCTCATCCTCCAGGTGTTTTGGACTTCAGCTCCCAGTAGCCTTAGCCCTCTTGGCTAATGGTCTGGGACTCTGACAGCTGAAACTCCTGGAAGGTAGAGTTTGGGAATCACTAGTCTAGAGGGAAATGAATTCAGCATCAAAGTAACTTCCACTGAGGTCCAGGCAATTTCTGTTTTGTGCAAGGCTAGCATCCCTTTTCTAAGGCAGAGGACACTTCTCAAGAAGTCTCTCTGCTCTGACAGCCTGAAAAATCTTTTAGGCATTAGATAGATAGATAAAACTTGCCAGTCGTAGTTCAAAGAGTTTTACCTTTGTTGGAGACAGAAACTTCAAAATTGTGTTGTTGTTTTTTAATGAAAAGGACATATTTTAAAAAAATGAATGCAGCTGTATTGATCTATATTGGCAAACTAATTTCATCACTGCCAGGAGCAGGTCTTCAGTGCAGCAAATGGATCTCAACTGCTCACTCAAAACCAAGCCATCCCAAAAGATTTCAACTACAACTGGTATGGCCAAAACCAATAAATATTGGCTGACCGAAACTAAATTCAACCTTCAGCAGTGACTGGTCATATTACAGCAGCCAGGAGGATGGCAGGTTATATAACCTTATCTGTTTGTGTAATATGATTTAATATAATCATATTTAATCATATTAATCAATATGGCAAGGTGTATCCACATTGCTCTACCAAAACATTGGCCCAATTTATAGGAGAGGGTTTGACATGCAAAGGACAACTGGAAAATGCTTCAGTATGAAGAGCAGTTCATCAGTACCTCTTGGATGGCAGAGGCCAGGGCAGCCTGGGTATCAATGTCCAGCATCTGGATACGGCCAATGATTTCTTCTCGTCGTTCACACTGTTGAAGGAATAAAGATGATGATCAGGTTTCTCTTACTTGCCCATCTTGAAGCAATAAAGCTGGTTGGGCAACCCCAAGCCCCAGGGCTCTATATGGCTCTTGGCCCAAATGGCCTGAAAGCAAGTAATTTAGGCTCTGGCAAGATTAAATCTATTCTTCCCCAGGCAACCTGTGAAGTAGTAAGGAAAAGGGGAGAGGGAAAGGTGGTGGAAGAGGGAGGAAGGAAAATGGGTTGCAGAAAGAAAGTGTGTGGCAGAGATGGTAGTCTCTCTCCATTTTTGGTTCTGATCCTGCCTGTTTTTCAAAGTTGATGTGATGCCATCCACAGCCAGTCTGCAGTCTCTGACAAATTTATCTACAAAGGAATGTGGCTCTCACAAGTGCTGAGCACCCTTGCACACCCCACGCTGTATTTTGGAGTCCTCGTATTTTCATATATCTGAGATAGCACACTTTTGAGGGATTGATGACCTTTCAATAGCACTAACCCAGGTCCCCAGGAAATAAGTATAATTTCCTTGAGACATGTGGACATCGAGGTAAACCATGAAACCTAAATGTAGAGAGATCTTGTAGCACCTTTGAGGCTCACCGAAAGAAAGAAGTTGGCAGCACGAGCTTTTGTAGACTTCAGTCTACTTCCTCAAATGCATTTGCTAAATGCATCTGAGGAAATAGACCAAAGTCTATGAAAACTCACACTGCCAATTTCTTTATTTCATTGAGTCTCAAAGGTGCTACAAGATCTCTCTACATACTGATTCCACAGACAAACATGGCTATATCTTTGAATTCCATCAAATCTAAAGTGCTCCTTCCTTCCCATAAGTAATCTGCATTTCCTCTCAATTTTTTTAAAAATAATCTTTATTGAATAATATCAAATAATACAAAACTAAAATTCAAATATCATCCAAAATGATGTTTTCAATTTATAATATCATTTTCATGACCCTTTTCTTGGCTTCCTTCTAAAGCTGTATTTGTAAAAAGTACATATTATAACATCAATGTCCCTGTATACCTTTTTTTAAAATTTATCTTCAAAGTCCTATCCATGAATAATAGTACATATACGACAATCATTCTTTCCTTTAGCTATATTTCCTCTCAAAATTGTGACAAGGGATCTCCTTGCATCCAAAGTAGTAAGCTTTCCTCTCTGTCTACTCCCTGTTGTGTCCCAGCCAAACTTCCCCATCTATCAATCTTAGGGATGCCACAGTCCTTCTACATTAAAAGTCTTTTATCTCTAATCAAAAGTGGTGACAGTCCATTCTTCAT
The DNA here is from genome assembly GCF_019175285.1 of Sceloporus undulatus. Taxonomy (NCBI): domain Eukaryota; kingdom Metazoa; phylum Chordata; class Lepidosauria; order Squamata; family Phrynosomatidae; genus Sceloporus; species Sceloporus undulatus. The sequence goes on along the minus strand of NC_056530.1, from coordinate 32,532,535 downwards.
TGGCAAGGCAAAGTCACTCTGCCCATGCCCAGAAGGAACTTCTGTTTTGTACTTCATGCATTGCATACTGAAACCCTGGGAAGGAATGAAATAACTGATCTCTGGTGAGGGTCATATTTTGCCCTACTTTGGGATGGAGAGTCTAACACTGCAGTCAAAAGAATGAATTTGGGGTTCCCTCCCTCCCAGCTCCATTCCTGCCCAAAGTACCTGAACAGCACTCCCCAGCAATAGCAGCAACAGCTTTCTCATCTCACCAACAGCCTGGGCTAGATCAGAAATCAGAGAAGAAAATATTAAAGTGATTTGGATCATAGAGTTGGAAGAGACACCAAGGGCCATCCAGTCCAACCTCCTACCATGCAGGAAATCTAAATCAAAGCATCCCCGACAGATGGCCATCCAGCCTCTGTTTAAAGACCTCCAAAGAGGGAGACTCCACCATAGTCTCAGAGGGAATGTGTTCCACTGCCGAACAGCCCTTACTGTCAGGAAGTTCTTCCCAATGTTGAGCTGGAATCCCTTTTCCTGCAGTTTGAACCCATTGGTCCAAGTTTTAGTCTCTGGAGCAGCAGAAAAGAAGCTTGCTCCATCCTCAATATGACATTGCTTCAAGTATTTAAACAGGGCTATCATATCACCTGGAGCAAAAACGTATTGCCTTGTTGGTCAAGATAAAAACCTTGCCTGAAAATCAACCCTGTTCTATATTTAACAGAAAATTAGAAGGAGGGAAGGCAATCAGTCTTTTATATCGCATACTTAACATTAAATGTAGACAGAGACCTGAAATCATATCATATTTTTAAATAAATAAATGGGAAGTAATCAGGCACGTCACTTTGTCAAGAGACTCTATGGGCACCAGCTATTTGAGAAGTGGATGTCAATCTGGACAGACCAAGCACTTAGATTAGTCACGTGGGAAAACAGAAAAGTGTAACTAAGAATAAATGCAATTTTTGTAATTTAAAATAAATACATAGATGAAAGGAAATCGGATGCATCAGATTAAAAATGGATTACATGCAAAAGCAATAAAGAACAAAAAGATAGATTTGAATCTGGTTGGCAGTCATTTTAGAGATTGGGAATAATAAAAGTATGAGGGAGGGCTCATGCACGCACATATGAACATACTGGCTTGGTGGGTTGATCAGCAATAAGGAAAAGCACTCCACATGTGCAATTGCACCCTTTGCATTATTCAACAATTTGCAAAGCTCGGCCCTTGGGCTGATTTCCAGAACAAATTTCCCTAGTACAAATGAAGCAACAATTGCTTTTGTATGTTTGAAAACATCAAAAGTGAAAATACCATTTAAAGTACAAGCAAATGTTGCTGGATTGTGGCTTTTGGAGCTGCAATCCAAAAGAAAGGCTTAATCTAACCATTGTCAAGGGAGCTCAAGTTTTGGACCTCAATTGGCAAGGAATGTGGAAAGGCAGGGACCACTCTCTCTTGGTAGTATGTACAGCGCTGTATATACTTACAGCATTATAAAAATAAACTATAAATAATAATAATAATAATAATCCCAAATACTCTCCCGTGGTCTTACCTGTGAGGGGGTCTCGAGCCAGAAGATAGACGTTAGGTGGTGATAAAACAATAAGTTGTTGCAGATCATTCTGGGGAAGGAGCAAAGAAAATGGGGGTACAATTAAAATCAATCAGGCGATGTGGAAATTCTTCTGTTCACATTCAATCCACACATTCTGTTCTATTCACACAAGTGTAGCAGAGTGTAAAAACGGCCTTCTACTCTTTGATCGTTGAGTCCACTTGCTTGTTTAGTCTTCTTAGTATCATAACGCTGGAAGAGAGACCCCAAGGGTCATCCTGTCCATCCTCCTGCCATGCAGAAACATACCATCAAAACACTGATACAGTAGACCACAGTTGAACATGAGTCAACAGCAGCAGCTAAAGGCCAATGCTATTCTAGGCTTCATCAATAGAGGTATAGTGTCAGATCAAGGGAAGTAATAGTGCCACTCTATTCTGCTTTGGTCACCTGGAATACTGTGTCCAGTTCTTGGCACCACAGGTCAGAAAGGATATTGAGAAGCTGGAGCGTGTCCAGAGGAGGGCCACAAAAATGGTGAAGGGTCTGGAAATCATAGAGACCTATGAGGAGAGACTTAGGGTGCTGGGTATGTTTAGCCTGGAGAAGAGGAGGTTAAGAGGTGATATGATATCCCTGTTCAAATATTTAAATGGGTTCTCTGCTGCTCCACAGAATACAATACATAACAATGGAGACAAGCACCAGGAAAAGAGATTCCACTTCAACTTTAAAAGGAACTTCTTGACAGTAAGGGCTGTTTGACAGTAGAAGACACTACACCTTGGAGAGTGGTGGAGCCTCCTTCTTTAGAGGTCTTTAAGCAGAGGCTGGATGGTCATCTGTTGGGGATGATTTGATTGTAAGTCCCTCAGGGCTTGCAAGGTGAGAGCTTTGATTTTGGTTGCCTTCCTTTGGACACGCTCCAGCTTGCCAACATCCTTTTTAAATTGTGGTGCCCAAATCTGGCCACAGGTCTGATCAAAGCAGAATAGAGCGGCACTATTACTTTCCTTGATCAAGACACTGTATTTCTACTGATGCAGTCTAGAATCACATTGGCCTTTTTAGCTGCTGAATCACGCTGCCAATTCATGTCCAGCTTGTGATCTACTCAGACTTCTAGACCCCTTCCATATGTACCATTGTCAGTTGTCATGTACACTTTTTTCATAGGCAAGACTTGGGACAGCAGTTACATTTTACAGGAAAAGAAATATCACTTCAGCGTTAGGAGGAACGTCCTGACAGTAAAAGCTGTTCGACAATGGAATACACTTCCTTGGATTGTTGTAGCGTATCCTTCTTTGAAGGTCTTTAAACAGAGCCTGGATGGCCATCTGTCACAGGTGATGAGTTGATGGTGAATTCCTGCATGGCAGAACAGGGTTGGATTGGATGGCCCTTGTTGTCTCTTCCAACTCGATTTTATTGTTCTATAATGTTATGTATGTGCAAGCAGTCCCATGTGAGACTTGTAGGTAGGAAGAAGTAACAATGGAGCAGATCCTTCGTCAAATTAATATAAGTTGTCTGCAATTTGCAAGTGTCAAAAGAACGAGTCATCAGAAAGAGAGTTGTTGAAAGGTGGGGGAAGCCTGTACTGTACTTTGATTTTTGTTGCTTGGCTCCCATCTAAATTGATTCATTTGCTGTTACATTAATTTCTTCTGCACTGGTTGCTATAGAACCTACTTTTTAAATAGAGTAATAATGTTCCCCTGTTCTTGCCTAAACTCCTGTCAGAGCTGCTTTGTTTAAGATCTTCTCAGTTGTTCCTAATGTGTTATTCAATCCCTTCTCCTTCAGATCTCTATTCAGCCCTCTTGGATTCCTCTAGCCTCAGGATACCTCACCAGCCTCCAGTTCAGGCCCATATTTAGTTGGAGGAATTTTAAGCTTGGAGAATGGTTATGGTCAACCTTCTTTTTTTCAGACAGAGGGGACTGCCTCTTTTCACTGTGGAACAACATGTATTTAAAAAGCAATATCTAGGCTCTTTAGAGAGTACACTCAGCCCTCCATATCCATGGATTCTTTATCCATTGATTCAAGCATCCATAGAATGAAGATATTATATAGCAAAACTTGATTTTGCCATTTTATATAAGGGCCACCATTTCATGGTGCCAATATATCTAATGGGACTTGGACATCCATGGATTTTAGTATCCACAGGGGATCCTGGAACCAAACTCCAGCGGATACCAAGGGTGCACTGTAATTTTAATTTTGCTAGTTGTTTATGTCACAACTACAGGCAGCCCTCCAAATCTGCAGCTTTGACTTTTGCAGATTTGATTATTCATGGATAACCCACCAATTCTTCATTTTATTTTATTTTGGGGGATGATTCAGAACGGATCAAAATGCTGCCATCCTGCATACCGCGTATAGCCCTGAGTTCTACTTAAACCTAATAGATGTTCATTCTATGACATGGGCAAAAGAACAAAAGCAAAAGTCACCATTGTGGAGGACTCAAAACATACTCACCTGGTAGAAGCTGGTCAGCCGGTGGAGGACAGTCTGGAGCATTTGCAACCTATGTCCTTCCTCGCTTTGATCACTCCATGAAGGTCGTGCTCCGCCAGGAATCAGGTCTCTAGAAAATGCAAGCAAGAACACAGGAGAATATTAAGGGAAACACTACACTTCAGTATTTCTCTTTTTCCAATAACAGAAAGCCTCAACAGTTTCTGACTGGACTAGCTTGACTACAATCCAGACAGACCCCAATTGACTCAGGGCACATCTGCTCTACATACCGGTTCAACATCTGTTGCTTTGTCATTCTTTGGGATTTGTATTTTTGCATACACCACTAACCGCTAACCTTCTTGACAAGCTACTACTGCCAGGATTATTTGGGGGAAGTCATTACAATTAAATTGCCATAAAATGTCTACGTATATCAACTTCTATTTATGTGGAGCATAGTGGGGAAACATGTAGCTCTTCAGATATTGCTGATTTCCATCTTTCATCAGAATGAGCTAGCCTGGAGAATGATGTGGCATGATGGTCCTTCATCAACAACTGAAGGTTTGGAAACCTCATCTTGAATCTAGAGCTACATACAGATTTGTGGCTGTAAAAGCCAGTGTGGTGTAATGGTTTGAGTGTTGGCCTATGACTCTGGAGACCTGGGTTCGATTCCCTGCTCAGCCATGAAACCACTGGGGTGACCTTGGGCAAGTCACACTCCCTCAGCTTCAGAGGATGACAATGGCAAACCCCTTCTGAAGAAACTTGCCAAAACAAACCTGTGATAGGTACACCTTAGGGTCACCATAAGTCAGAAACAACCTGAAGGCATACAACTATCTTCCTGACAGTTAGAGCTGTTTGACAGTGGAACACACTCCCTTAGAATCTGGTGGAGTCTCCTTCTTTGGAGGTTTTTAAACAGAAGCTGGATGGTCATGTGTCGGGGGTCCTTTAATTCTGTGTCCCTGCATGGCAGTGGTTTGGACTGGATGGCCCTTTGGGTCTCTTCCGACGTTATGATTCTATGGTTCTATGAACAACAGCAACAAAATATAGACCTAGAATTGTGCAGCCACGAGCTTGCATTCAGGTGTATATAATGAAATTTAGACGCATGCACAGTTCTGAGATATTCCTCCACTCCACCCTGGGAGCTGATAAGGTTCATAGAATCCTAGAGCTGAAAGAGACCCAAGGGCCATCCAGTCCAACCCCATTCTGCCAGGCAGGAACTCTCAATTGAAGCACCCCCAACAGATGGCCATCCAGTCTCTGTTTAAAAACCTCCAAAGAAGGAGACTCCACCTCACTCCAAGGCAGCATATTCCACTGTCAAGCAGCTCTTACTGTCAGGAAGTTCTTCCTAATGTTGAGGTGGAATCCCTTTTCCTGAAGCTTGCATCCTTGGTTCAGGGGCTTATTCTCTGGAGCAGCAGAAAACAAGCTTGCTCCATCTTCAGTGTGACACCCCTTCAAATACTTAAAGAGGGCTATCCTGTCACCTCTTAGTTTTCTTATCTCCAGGCTAAACATACCCAGCTCCCTATGTTTCTCCTCATAAATCATGGTTTCCAGATCTTTCACCATTTTAGTCCCCCTCCTCTGGATGTGCTCCAGCTTCTCAACATCCTTTTTGAATTGTGGTGCCCAGAACTGGACACAGGATTCCAGGCGAGGCCTGATCAAAGCAGAATACAATGGTACTATTGCAACAGGCCCCTTGGTATCCGCTGGGGTTTGCTTCCAGCACTCCATGTGGATACCTAAATCCATGAATGCTTAAATCCCATTAAATACAATGCCATAGTAAAATTAAAGCTTGAAGCATCCCTATGGTTAAACTGATATAAACTGATACATGTTTGCTGTGTAAAGGACATGCTAACAAAAGAGTGACTTACATCATCTCCATGATGTGGATGAGGAAGTCTCCATTGACTAACTTGAGGAAAAATTCCTTGGGACCTTCAGCACTTGTCTCCTGAAGAGAAGGGGACTGATCACATCTAGGGTTCACCAGGCTCCCCAAGGTTTGTATCTGTAATAATAATAATAATTTTAGAAAACGCATAAAGCCATCACTTAAAATACAATACAGTCAGTCCTCCATACCCACATACTGTATCTTTCATCCACAGATTCAAGTATCCACGGCTTGAAAATATTTTTAAACTATCTACATTCCAAAATGCAAACCTTGATTTTGGCTGTTTTATATATAAGGGGTACCGTTTTACTATCCATTGTATTTAATGGAACTTGGACATCCACAGATTTTGGTACCCACAGGGGAGTCCTGAAACCAAACCCCAGTGGATACCAAGGGCCCACTGTACTACACAGCCATTAAAGTACACTCATATGAGTACATTCTTTAAATTTTACAGATTAAAAAGTCATGTTTTAAAATCAACTGGGTAGGTCCGGTACACCTAAAAAAAAAAGCAAATATGAGATAAAATGTCACTCCTTTCCTACTACTCTTTTCACTTTTCCTCCGAAAGAGAGAAAATACATCACCTTCAAAAGAGGACCAAAAAGGAGATTGTATGCATGACATTGGCACGCCAGTTTACATGCATAGATTGAGAATGAGAAGCAATTAATATAAACTATTATTATTATTATTATTATTATTATTATTATTATTAATATAAACTAAACAGAAATATGTCACCCAAGTATGTTAGGGGAACAGTCTCGCATCCATTCAAGTGCTACAGAGAATTTGAAAGACTGCATGCTTTTTGGAGAGGCTGGGTAGTCTCAACTGTGAATTTGAGTTTCTTTTGAAATGAGTGACGTGGCTATCTGTCTTATTAAAAATGTGTAGTTTATCAAGGATGTTTTAAATCTGCTTTTTCATTCCAAAGTACTGCCCATGACTGCCAAACTGTCCCTATGAGCAAATGTGAAAGAGGAGGAACCAGAGCCCCTTCCTGGTTACAGGTAATCAATACTGAAATAAATTAATACTTTCTCCTAATCGAACCACTAACCTCAGCACCTAAACAGCATAGAGTTAAAGAGGGGTGGGTAGATCGGTATCTCTGAGACTCAAAGAAGGTAGACTGGTTACCCCCAGAGCCCCAAACTTGTTTTCTCCTATTTCCAAACCTGAAACTACTGTACGTACTAACAAACCAAAGTGAAGCCACATTACAGTCCCGATAGCTGGGATAGCTCCCACTATAAAAGGTATCTCTTTTTGATACATATATTTTTAACAATCAACAACTGAGCATTCAATTTACTTTCCCTTAGTCAGCTCTGTTTAAGTATTTGAGGGGGTGTCATTTTGAGGGTGGAGCAAGCTTGTTTTCTCCTGCTCCAGAGAACAGGACAGTGGTCACAGAACTATGGATGCAAGATACAGGAAAAGAGATTCCTCCTCAATATTAGGAAGAACCTCCTGACAGTAAGAGCTGTTTGACAGTGGAACATATTCTGATGCTACAGTCGAAGGACACCTTTTGAAAATGAAGGCCTTCTCTGCATTCATTTTTTTTTTTGCTCCACTGAGACTGAAAACAAGATGGCCTCCATATTGCAATGTTATTGTTGGCTTGAGATGTACTGATAGGTTAAATATTGTATGTACTCATGGATAAGTCTAGAAATTTTAATTAAAAATGACCCACAAAAACTGAATTGACTTATCCATGGGTCAATGTAAGCAATGTCCTTTAACTCTTATTTTAAAAGGAACCATCCTCTGCTGAAAGGAAAGAGCATAATCCAGTGGTTCTCAAACTTTGATTATCCAGGTATTTTGGACTTCCAACTCCCAGAAACCCAGATCAATCTGGACAATGGTGAAGGGTTTTGAGAGGTGAAATCCCAAACATTTGGAGGACCAAGGTTTGGGAATCACTGTTGTAATCTGTCCTGGAAGTACTGGCTCCTGTCTGTTCTCTCATCCATCCAACCTTTAGGGTGAGCACAGTTACATCTGGAGGAATTTTGAAAGTTCTTTATTATCATTTTTCTTTGCTTCATCCTTTAGATCTTTTGTTATATGCCCCTAAGTTTTACCCTTAACTTATTCATGCTCCATACCAAAATTATGTCTGCTGGAGTTTTGTAAGTTCTTTGGCATCATTTTTCTTTGCTTCATCCTTTAGATCTGTTGTTACACACCCGTTTTACCCTCGACTTATCCATGCACCATACCAAAATCCATAATTTTGGTCCCAAAACCTGCCTTGACTTATATATGAGGTCGAATTATAGTTTATATATATGCTATGCTTCAAATCAGGCAGGCAAGTTCAGATTCCAGGTGCCAAATGAGGTTATTCCAATACCCATGCGGCCAGCAGAGCAACAGGGCCAAAAATACATTATTCCCCTGCTGCAAGATATGCTATTGCTTACCCAAGTGACCAGTGGCTCCGAGACAAAATCTTCCAGCATCACAAGGACATTTCCATCCATCATGTCATCCATTTGATACTCTCACTTGTGTCAGCTGGGTCCTGTGGGCATTAGGCCTGCCTGTTCTCCTGTATGATGTGCGTTATCAGTACAATTTGAAACTTCACTTCTGCAACTTCCTTTTGCAATCTGAGGTGTGGGAAGGTGCAGAGAGGCAGGGAGGAAGTTGTGACATCGAAGTCAGAGACTTGACTCACTCCCTTCTTATTTCCCACCGCACAGGAAGTTCCCGAAGTGAAATAGGCCCATGCTGAAAGACTGCTAGTGTTCAGGGGATGTTTTAAAGTGAATTGACCCAAAGAACACGATTGACTTCATTTCCTGCACTTGTGGAAAGAAAACCACAGAGAAGGTGGCAGTGGAACAACGAAGATCCTTCTCAAACTGTTATTTCGGGTTTCTGGTCTGAACTGTTTGGTGGTACAAGATACCTCCTGCGTTAATCCCACCTGCACCCGATACTGTGGGGTTATCTACACCTTTTGTTTTGCAACACGACTTTGTGAATAATCTCACTCACACATTCCCAATTTGTTGTTCACACTATTTTGTTATGGAACCACATCCCTGCAAGTTCTGTTGCCCACACGTCAGCACTGCGAATAAAGATGGGAGTCAATGATACGGATGTATTTGAAACATGTTCAAGATGTGCAGAGTTGTATCCCAGTTTATCCCAGGTCTATTTGAGTCAGTTATTCACACAGCTGACAATGCAAATCTTTCAGAAAAACTTGGAGGGCGGGGGGAGATGAATTTTGTGGAGGTTTTGGCAGTTCCTTCAAAAATGTTATCAGATGCCTTCAAAATGTATGTGAACAAAACAGATTCAATCCATGCTCTACTGGGATTATTGACACCATCTGAACAACCTCCCAGATGCCAGTCAGGCTTTGTAGGGTCAGATGAGGCAAAACATCCCATTGGTTCTTCACACATCACCCAGATTGTAATCGTGTGTGGGCAAACATGTGGCCTGTGACACTTTTATTTCATGGTCCTCCATTACCCCATGTTCTTCATTCATATCCTCTCAATCTGTTTTTTTATGCTCACAGAGAAGTAAATGTGGCTCCAAATGCATAACCTCCAACATTTCAAAACCAGGACACTTGTGGCCAAGCAACGTCAGAGTTTGGCCAAGATAGCAAAAGTGATTAATGAGAAAGAACAGACAAGCTAGGAATGCTGCAGCAGTTTGCTTTTGCCTGAGCCAACCAGTAAAGACAAGATTCTGTCCCCTCTACCCTCGCCGAACTAAATACAGTGGTACCCCGGGTTACGAAATTAATTCGTTCCGCGGTTAATTTCGTAACCCGAAATACCTTCGTAAGCCGAATTCCCATAGGCGCTAATGGAAAAATAGCTCTCTGCTGCCCTCCGGTGGCGGAAAATAGCGCCGCGGTTTTTTCGTAACCCGAAGAAACCTTCGTAAGCCGAAGCAATAAATCCCTATGGGATTTTTTCGTATCCCGAAAAATTCGTAACCCGGCGCATTCGTATCCCGGGGTACCACTGTAAGTGAGAGTTATTTTTGCACTTTGAACTCTGTTTGCAGAAGGTGCAATAAGCCTGAGGACACAGGGGACGAAGAGGAACAGTAGGAGAAACAGGGACATTTTAAAAACATCTGAAAAAAGTGGGATAACAGAGGATTAATCATAGACTAGATGGCCCATGAGATCCTGCCAAATCTAGGATTCTAGGATTGGAATGATTTTTGTAAAACAGAAATAAAGATCCTATGTCAGTTCACCTTAATAGGTTATCTACACTAATGCCCACTTTTCTTAGTCTCTTTCAACAGAACCATGGTTTACATATAATTCCACAGTGTGTGTGTGTGATTTTTGACAGGAGAAGCACAGAGCTGGAAGAGAAGGAAGAATACTAGAATCATATAATCATGGAGTTGGAAGGGATCCTATGGGCCATTCTCTAGGCAACTGGTTCCATTGCCGAAACACTCTGTCAAGAAGTTCTTCTAATGGTCAATCGAAAATCTACCTTCCTGTAACTTAAAACCATTAGACCAATGGCTGCTAAACTTTGGTCCTCCAGATGTTTTGGATTTCAGCTACCAAAATTCCTGACTGTTGGCCTATCTGCTTGGGGCTTCTGGGAGTTGAAGCCCAAAATACCTGGAGGACCAAAGTTTGGGAAATACTGCATTAGACCCAGTTCTGCCCTCTGAGGTAGCAGAGAGAAACAGGTTGCTTATGTGTATCTGTGGTTCTTCGAGTGGTCACCAGGGAACTCACACAAATGGCTTATCTGCACCTGCAGAGTTAGTGTTTTGGAACCTTTTAATGCAATGATTTCCAAACTTTGGCCTTCCAGCTCCCAGAATTTTTGACTGTCAGACAAGCTGGCTGGGGCTTCTGGGAGCTGCAGACCAAAACACCCAGAGGAGCAAAGTTTGGGAACCATTGTTCTAGCACAATATAATATGCATTATGGTGGTAACCCCACACACTCCTTGCATGCCTGACTAGCACGCTTCCTGCCTACGCTTTTTTCTGTAGCCCCATCAGATGCCTTCAGCACATTTTCTCAAAGTGTTTTAAGTGTGAAGCATGGCTTCTTCCAGTCCATGATGTAGAGGCCTGACAATGGGAGCAAGCGCCAACATTATGTCCCCCCCCCCCGAGGCAAAGAAGTCACCTCGAGTAACTGTTTTTTTCAGGAATTTTTCTTCCACAACCAGAGATGAAGCATTTAAAGGATGCTGAGGAAGCCATTAGGGCATAAGCAGTCATCCAAAACTGAACCAGGAGAGAAATCTGGACAAGAGACAGAGGATGAAGGTTAGTCCAAGCCAAGTCATACATATATCAGGAGTCTTGCTTTTAACATAGTTGAAAACTGCTAGCTTGTTTTGCGTTTTAACTTTCATTACACTATTCCTGCAAGCTTGGGCTACACATCTGTATTCTTCCTTAGTGATCTACCCTTCCTTCCAGCGTGAAGCAAGAGAGTGTAAAACCCACTCCTTAGTCCCAGCCCTGCTCTTTTGCCCAGCAGCTACGAACTTAGATTTATTTTGAAAAAGTACACATGAATTGCTGACATGTAATTAACAGAAGGTCTAATTTAGCCCAAAGGAATGAAGAAAGAACTTGGGGTTGCCAAACCTAATCCAACCAGTTACACAAGAAGCTGCCTCTGGCACCAGCATTTAAGGGGCACTGGGTGGAAGATCATGATGCACTATTGCAGGTGGAAACAAAATCCCCTACATGCCAAAGTTTCACCATATGCAAAATTACATACAAGTAACCATAGAAAATTCTGTTGCAGTTTCCAGAGGGATGAGTGTACTCTATTGTAACAAGTATAAATAATCCTGTGGCACATCAGAGACATAGCACATTTTTAAAAGTGTGAGCTTCCATGGACTATACCTGTCAGGAGTTGCATGTGCACCTTGCCTGCCATAATATGTTGAGAAATAGGAGTGATGGGTTATACAGTAGGAACAGCTGTTGCTGAGACATGGTGCTCTTAGACATTCTTGCTGAAATAATAATGGAAGGGAGGTGAGCTGGAGTCAAGATTGTTCAAGAACTTAGCTATATCGACTACAGAAGCAAAAGAACAGCAAAACAGATAATCCACTATAGCTTTATTTCAGATTATTTTATATCCAAGATAACTGAGCCAACAGAGAAGGGAGTTAAAACAACCATGTAAAGCACATCTCTTCCTCCCTCTGAGCACCAATTTAGGTCAAATCCTACATGCCTCAAACGTAATTAGCCTGCAGGAGTTAGGAGGTGAGTAAGCATATTGCCACTGGAGCTCAGGAAACAGGTAACAGCCATAAGGAACCCAGTGTCTGGGACTCAGAGCTGAGAGACAATGTTGTTGGCTAAGCTGCAGGTAAGGCCTGTCCCATCCTCTTCAATATTTATGGCCTTTACTAAGCCATCGTCCACCACCATGGAGAACCTGTAGAGCAGGGAGGGGAAGAGAGACGGGGTCAGAATAGAGATCGGTCAGGACAAGCAGGGGTTTCTACAGCTAAATGAAATCTGTTTCTAGTCTGTTGGAGGAATCTACAGGGCAGCCACACCAGGTTATAGAAATAAGTTAGCATTCTGCCTGAGGAAAGAACTCAGATTGTAATTCAGTGCCTGAGTAATAGACTGGGCAAAGCAAAGAGATGGAAGGAGGCTTTAACAGATTTACAAACTCCATCACCTTATTCTTTGCTGCACCATCTGTCTATGATGGTGTACATTCAAGCCTGCTGTACTAGGATGGTGAATGACTAAAATGGTGAAGGGTCTGGAAATCTGCCCCTTAGGGAGCTGGGGAAGTTTAGCCTGGAGAAGAAAAGTTTAGCCTGGAGAAGAAAAGGTTAGGAGGTAATAGTACAGCCCTGTTTAAATATTTGAAGGGTTGGCATATTGAGGAGGGAGCAAGCTTGCTTTCTGCTGCTCCAGAGACTAGGACCTGGAGCAATGGATGACAGTTACAGGAAAAGAGATTTCATCTAAACATTAGGAGGAACTTCCTGATAGTAAGTGCTGTTCGACAGTGGAACACACTCCTTCTTCAGAGTGGAGTCTCCTTCCTCAGAGGTCTTTAAACAGCGGCTCGATGACCATCTGTCGGGGATGCTTTGAGTGAGATTTCCTGCATGGCAGAATGGGGTTGTACTGGATGGCCCTTGGGTTCTCCTCCAACTCTATACAGTGCTACCTCGGGTTACGAAATTAATTCGTTCCGCCGCGGCGTTCGTAACCCGATACATTTCGCAACCCGAAAAGGCTTTTCCGAAGCGCGGCTAGCGGCTGGAAAGCCGCTAGCCGCGCTTCGCATTTGAATTTCGCGCCGATATTTTTTTCGTAACCCGAAAAAAATATCGTAACCTGGAACAGTTTTTTCCAATCTAAGTTTTTCGTATCCTGGAAATTTCGTAACGCGATCAATTCGTATCCCGGGGTACCACTGTAATTCTAAGACTGGACTCAGTGATTCATAATAAATGTTGTAGTTTCTTTCACAAGCTAATCACCTGAAGGTGCAACTCATGTTGAAAGGGGCTGTGCTTTGAACCCTGTCCCTACATTGCATTGCCTCTGGAGCCCTGTCCATGTCATTCAGGTGTTCTCAAGGAGACCTGAGACAGGGAAACCTTTGCAGATAAGCATCCATGTATGGAGGCTTCTCTGAACTGGAATACTGATTGTGCCAGGTTTGGAAGAGCCACGTGATAGAGCAGGGACAGGCCTAAAGGGGTGGCCATAAAGCCCCCTTTTCAAGTAAGTTATGTAGGGGGCTTATGGCTTTCCATGGTTTAAGCCAAATCATAAGGTTCTTTCACACTACACAATTACGGTATTATATTCCACTTTATTATGTATTTATTTAGAGTTTTTATACCCTGTTCTTCAGTCAAAAGGCTCTCAGAGTGGCTTTAACTGTCATGGCTCTATTCTAAGGAATCCTGAGATTGGCAGTTCAGGGCAGCGTATTTAGAATTCTTTACCATAAGCTATACAGTCCTCCCTCCGAATTCATGGGGGATCCATTCCGGACCCCCCCCCCCCGTGAATTTAGAAATTTGCATATATTCAAGCCCCACAGCTTGGAATGGCTGTGTGCTCCTGCGTGTGCACCATTAACTTTAATGGAGGTTGCCCCTACATGAATAATCAAAACTGCAGATCTCAAGTCCATGAAAACTGAGGGATGACTGTATTGTCTCCCTAAACAACAAAACCAGGATTCCACTGCATGCAGGTATGCCAGTTAGAGAGAAATCATAGTGCTAAAATTGTTTGGTGTGAAAAGGCTCATAGCCCTCTTCCTGTAACTTTCAAAAGTAGTATCAAAGTGTATGTGGGGCCCTCACAAAAAAATTAAGAAAGTTGGGGAGCCCCACTCCCCATAATATAAGCATAGTCCAAGAAAGACAATGTTGCCAGCTCCATGGCTGAGGCTGCAAGAACACACAAGCAATGATAGCAGGAAGACGGCTGAGACCCTTGAAAACTACCTGAATTTAGGGCATGAAAAGAGGGTAAGCAGTAGCTTGAGGAATTGGGACAAATTCCTATTTGCTTTCCAGTTCATCAGCAGGAAGTCTTGTCCCCCATTACCTTTTGGACCGGTTGGTCCCAAAGAGCTCTCGAAGTGGTTCCTTATCCAGCAACAGGTTTGTGGCCTGCGGGGAAAATAAACAGGAAGATCTTAAGTGTCTAGACAGCAGAAGAAAGGAAAGGAATGGCTCACTAAGCAAAAATAGAAAAGAAAAAAGCAAAAGAAAGGAAAAGGGATTTGGTAGTCCATATTACGACTTAAATAAAATGGAACTCTGAGACAGGGTTTGGATGGATAAATGAGTAACGATCTACAAAAAAATAGGGTTTTTGGATGTAGAGACTAATATAAAGGGGATGAACAGACCACTTGTTTTGCTCTATCTGGCACACTGGAGTGTGACAGAGCTTGCTCTCTTTCTCATAATCCAAGAAACAGGATTCATCCAACAAAACTCAGTGGCAGAGGATTCAGGAAAATATATGAACTTGGGACCACAGACTGATATGTGTGTGTGGCCAGCAGCCTCAGGGCACAACACACTTGTGAATGCTTAAATCTGGGGATGGCAGGCTGGTGGATAACAAAGCCCCACTGTATAGTTTGAGCAGTTTGATCATCCCATCCAAGTTTCTTGAAGCTGTTAACTGCAAATGAGTTAGAGGATTTTTTCAATTTAATTGAATGCTGCCAGAGGTTAGTTTTACGTGAGCAGATAAAAGCTGATGATCACCATCTCCAAAGAGTATCACCATGCAGTTAGCTATTCTGTCCAGGTCCTATGATCATAGATTTCATTACCTTCCCAAAGGCTCCTGTCGGATCAGCCAGCATCCGCACCTGTGAAGGGAACGGGAGGGAGAGAAAGAACCCTGGTGTTAACTGGACGGATGATACTGGAAAAGGGGGAGCTGTTGTGCTTTCAAGCATTGTTGAAAAGCAAATTGTAGACTTTTAAGCTGCCTTGTAAACACCCTATCCATTTATTAGCAGGATAGAAGAACTGAAAGAGAGGATTTCTCTGAAGATGCCAAACATCAGGAATAAACTATTTATTTATTTATTTATTTATTGCAGTATTATACTCCACCCTTCAGCCCTAAAGGCTCTCAGAGCGGCCTACAATTATTATTATGTTTAATTGGACAGTTCCCTCCTCTCAAGCTTACAATCTAAAAAGACATGACACAAAAGGAGAAGGGAATGGTGCTGGGGAAGGGGATCAAGATCAGTGGTTCTTCTCTCCTGCTGAGGCCTGGACCATGGCACAATATGGCTACACAGCCTGAAAAACCTACAAAAAATAGGGATGCCAGCCGTCAAAGCTTTCGACTTCCCACTGAAAGAGGAGAGGCTCTATTTTAGGAAGCTCTGTCTTCTCTCACTAGGCTGCTGTATCGCTCTGTGAGGTGCAGAGAAGGGCTGCTGTCCTTCACAGCTGACTGAGTTCATACTCACTGTAGAGGTATGGAACTCCATTACTGAGAATGGGGGAAAATCTATAATTCTTAGATTCTCACCAAAACTACCCATTGCACAAATTCCATGATGCAATGTGAGACAATGTGCATCTTGCCTCAGAAATGTACACAGTCGCAAGCCCTGTATAAAATCATACATCCGTTTTTTTTTAAAAGATATTAAATGTTTAAAAAATAATACCAAACAAAGACATGTTTAATCAATGGAGCAAATGTGTACAAAATGTATACTTTGTGTATAAGTAAATACACACAGTAAAGAAAATGCAGAGAAAAATATATAAACACATTTCCATATAGGAAGAAACAAAGTCACCTGTAAAAAGATATTTTAAAAAGGATGGGATGGGAATACAGGTGAGATTGGGACAAACACAAGGAACATGAAATGGCATTTTCTACAACCCACTCACCTTATTGCATGTTGCAACCAGGTAATTGGTAAAATAAAAGGGTTACAGAACATGTGGTTAAGATCAGTGACAAAGGTCCAAAACACACTGCAGAAATAATCCAGTTCGAGACTGCTTTAACTGCCCTGGCTTAAAGCTGGGTCACTGTAGTTTTGTGAAACATTTAGCCTTCTCTGTCAGAGCGCTCTGGTGCCATAATAAATTACAACTCCCAGGATTCCCTAGCACTGAGTCAGGGAAGTTAAAGCCGTCTCAAACTGGATTATATGTGCAGTATGTTTTGGACCGGAGACTAGCAGCTGTTTTATTCTGAAAGAACACACCTTGCAAAAGAAGTTTTGGAAAGGTGAACTTGTTCACTGCTGTCCTTCAAGTGTTATTGTTGTCAGATATTTTATTGATCCACAACACACCACCCACACCCATTATTAAAAAGTACTAGGGCTACAAACACAAACATCACAAGCCTGCGTTCTTCAGGGAGCAACTCTAAACGATTCAAAGCAACTGGCCTGTTTGGGATTGGGACAGACAAAATAAATGCTTGAGAATGCATTGCCTCAAGCTGTGAATATGTGTCCTAAATTTAGAGCACAATGCTATACATATATGTTCATAATTCCCATAGACAGAGGCAGTATCTGAATATCAGATGCCCGAAATGAGTAACAAGGTAAGGTAAGCACTTTCATATTCTGTTTGGGAGTTTTATCTGAAAACAAAATACTAGAGGATAGATGGCTTTTGCTCTGATCTAGTAAGGTAATTCTTATGTGTTAAGTGCAAGCTGGTCATTGCATAATTATTGTAACAGCCATTCTTGGGGTTACACAACCTCACCTTTCTAGCAGAGTGTCCTTGGTCTGCAGTTTAGAACTGAAATCACTTGATACAGACAGCAAAAGTGGCTTTGCTCTGAATACAAACCTTACGGTTTCATCTAATCCTCTAGATAGACATTTCCCAGGACGTAACCATGCTCTTACTTCCATTCTCATGAGGCACAAAAAGTAATACCAAACTTAATAGGAAAAAGCAAATTTTTCAAAAAAGAGAGACTGAGGAATAGAAAAATCTCTATCCCTATGTTTTGACATGTCTATTCTTGCTGAACAATTTTCCTCAAACCGTTGAGAGCCAAGCCACATGAAGTATAGACATCTGTGATCAGGTTTTTTAAACTTTAAAAACAGGAAACATATACAGTTGACCTTCTGCATCCATGGATTGTGTATCCATGGATTCAACCATCCACAACCTGAACACATTCACAGAAAATTCCAAAAAACCCTCAACCTTGATTTTGTCATTTTATATAAGGGATACTACTTCACTACACCACTGTATATAATGGGGCTTGAACATCCAGGGATTTTGGTATCCAAGGGGTGGCAGGTGAGAGAGAAAGTTTCTGGAACCAGACCCCAGCAGATATCAAGGACCCAGTATGTCTGGCACTTGCCAGAATATGTGAACAGTCCTTGCTTCCTTATTATTTATCAGATTTATACTCTTATTTTTCATCTCAGAAAAACTAGGACTCTACAGCTACTGTATTTAAACTTGTGAAGTAAAACCAGTCTTATCTGTTGAATACAGCGAAATCTTGCAAAGCACGGCAAGGAGTAAATGAGAGGCTGCCAGGTATCCTAGTCACCAGACATTGCTTGCACACTTCCAAACACATTGCTGCACCACAAAGACGAGAGACTTGACACTCAAAAGAAAACAAATGGATGATTTTCTCATTACTCACCTTTCCCTCAGCTTGGTGAGCCTTTCCCCATTCATTCATGACAAAGACATCATTGACTGAAAGACAGGCGATGATCTCCACCCCTTTCCCTTTGAGCTGCCCTGCCTTCTCCACATAACCTGGGAGATGGGTCTACATGGGATGGAGGGAGGAAGAAAACAGACCACCAGAGGAGACATTAAAGATATAGTTCAGAAAGGGAACAAAGCAATAGAAAATGCCATACTAGCAAATGCGACTCTTCAGATGTTTTGGACTTCAGCTCCCAGCAGCTCCTGACAGCATGGACAATGGTAAAGGATTATGGTAATGGCAGTTCAAAACATTCAGTAAACTAAATGTTCCCCAGTCCTACCAACCACAGTTCTTGACAGAACCAGGGCAACTTCCCAATCACAGTTCTACTATGCATGGTATCATGCGTTCCAGCATAACTTTTACTTTTAAACAACTGCCATTCTGGTATTCGTACCATTTGCTCTAACAGCAAGTTTTAGATTTGGAGATGTGGTTGATGTTATTAAAGGAATTTTGCTGCAGAACCTAGAAACGTGACAGTTTGGACTACAACTCTTCACAGCTATAATCATTACCTCCAGTGACCAAGCTGGCTGTGGGAGTTATAGTCCCCCCAAAGTAACATATTCAAATTCTATAAGGAGATACACACTGGGTCTTACTTACCTTTGAGCAACCTGGAGTGAATGCACCGGGCACTCCAAACAGAATACCCTTCTTTCCCTTGAACAGGCTTGCAATATTCACTTTGGTTCCAGGGTCTCCCTCATAGACTTCCACACTGGGCAATTTGTCTCCAACCTGTCAAAAAGAGGCAAAGGTTCAGTCCTCACAGAACTCTTCCTCCCCAGGAAAGGAAGGAAGGAAAATAAGAGATGAGGATGGGATGGAGAAGATGTTGAGGAATAGGAAGGAAATGGAAGGAAGGGAGGTAAAAGTAGGGCGAGAGTGAATGTGTAGGACTGCATATATATATAATTATAGGTAGGGATGTAATGATGAATATGATGATCTTATGGTATTTTTTAGGTGAAATGATACATAATTGATACTAGGTGTTGGATGTAAGGGTAAATTTCAGGAGGGAGGGAATAATGGGATGCATTTTTATAATGTACAGTGTATTTTATATTGTACATTATTGCTATTGTAAGCTGCCTCGATCCTGGGGGAGAGGCAGGATAAAAATAAATTATTATTATTATTAAATATATTGTATGTGTTGTAATGTATGTATGTATGTTTGTAGGTATGTGTAACTTTTTATATATTAAAATAAAATAAGAAAAGAACTCTTCCTCCTCAGGACTTGTGTTGGTAATTTTGGCCTCTTGGGAACAAGGGAAGGACATGGTACGTTATGCATCTTTCTCCAAAAAGACATGCTAGAGCTTTCAGATGTCCTTCTTTGTTATGTCCTTTGATCCTGGCTCAACCATCTTGCTGTTTGAACACAAAAAATACTTAGACATTTATTTAAGAAAGTGTCCTAGCTCCCAGTATTAAAATAGGAACATGTGAGATTCCTCCCAAATATTAGGAAGAATTTCCTGATAGTGAGAGCTGTTCAAGAGTGGAACAGTCTCCTGCAGAGAATGGCAGAGGCTCCTTCTTTGGAGGTTTTGAAACAGAGGCTGGATGGCTTTGTGTCTTCTTGCATGGCAGAATGGGATTGGACTGGATGAGCTTTAGGGTCTCTTCCATGATTCCTTGACAAGTGGACAAGCCAACGGTGGGGGCCCTCTTTTAGCCTGCAGCACCTACATCAAATTTGAGATGACCTGAGAGCTGAATTCCAATAACTGAGTTGGCCGATTCAAAATACAGTATACAGTATCAAAAAATGTACAAAACCAGCTTCAAACTCTTACTGCTAGTAGCCAGAGAAATATTTCAATGTTTTCAAATGGGAAAAGGCCATATAAAGGTTGAGAAAGGAGGAAGCCCAGAGGACAGTAATGTAATCTGAGAAGTACCTGATCATAGAATAATAGAACTGTAGAGTTGGAAGAGACCCCAAGGGCCAAACAATCCAACCCCATTCTGCCATGCAGGAACTCCCAGTCAAAGCATTCCCAACAGATGGCCAACCAGCCTCTGTTTAAAGACCTCCAAGGAAGGAGACTCCACTACATCCTGAGGAAAGAGTGTGTTTCACTGTCGAACAGCCCTTACTGTCAGGAAGTTCCTCCTAATGTTGAGCTGGAATCTCTTTTTCTGGAGCTTTCATCCATTGTTCCGGATCCTGTTCTCTGGAGCAGCAGAAAACAAGCTTGCTCCCTCCTCAATATGACATCCCTTCAAATATTTAAACAGGGCTATCATATCACCTCTTAACCTTCTCTTCTCCAGGCTAAACATCCCCAGCTCCCTGAGTTGTTCCTCATAGGACATGGTTTCCAGACCCTTCACCATTTTAGTCACCCTCCTTTGGACACACTCCAAGGTGGGGCCTGACCAAAGCAGAATAGCGTGGCACTATGACTTCCCTTGATCTAGACACTATACTTATACTTTTATTGATGCAGCCTAAAATCCCATTGGCCTTGTAGCTGCCGCATCGCACTGTTGACTCATGTTCAACTTGTGTGGTGTACTTGGACTCCTAGATCCTTTTCACATGTAGTCTTCTTCAGCCAGCGGTCCCCATCCTATGTCTGTGCATTTCATTTTTGTCCTTAGAATCACAGAATGTGAAGAGACCTCAAGGGTCAGCCAGGCCAACTCCATTCTGCCATGCAGGATTCACAATCAAGCACCCCGACAGATGGCCCCAGCCTCTGTTAAAGACCCCCCAAATAAGGAGACTCCATCACTCTCTGAGGGAGTCACTGTCAAACAGCTCTTACTATCAGGAAGTTCTTCCTACTTTTAAGTGGAATTTCTTTTCCTGTAGCTTGCATCATTGCTCTGGGTCCTATTCTCTGGAGCAGCAGAAAACATGCTTGCTCCGTCCCCAATGCGAGGACTTTGTTCCAAATAGCACACCCGGGGCAGAAGGGCGAGTCCAACTGGATCCCAGCAAAAGAAAAGGAATATTGCTGCTCAGGTTTGTTTTCTGGTTTTTTAAGCCAGCTGCATAAGGACAAGCATCATGTCAAATGTCACATCTAAGCTGCCCTTGGGGGCCTGCATAGCTATGTACAATGACCATCCACAGGCCATGCTAAAGGGCTTTTGATGGGACCAAGAGAACTGATAGGGGCCCAGGAATGCTGCCAAGGGCAGAACAGGATGGTTTTTTTCCCTAAGCAGATGGTGGGAGGCTCTAATGCTTCTCCCATGTTGAACTAAGACCTAGGTAGAGAGATCTTGCAGCACCCACTGAGACTAAGGCCCAAAACACACTGCAGAAATAATCCAGTTTGAGACCACTTTAACTGCCCTGGCTCAAGGCTAGGGAATCTGCAAGCTGTACTTCTGTGAGACATTGAGCCCTCTCTTGTCAAAGGCAGCTCTAGCGCCACATTAAACCAGGGTCCAACACACACTGCAGAAATAATCCAGTTTGAAACTGCTCTTACCTGCCCTGGCTCAGTGCTAGGGATCATGGGAACTGTAGTTCGTTGCTGCAGCAGAGCTCTCTCTGACAGAGAAGGCTCAAATGTCACACAAACCACACTTCCAGGATCCCCCAGCATAGAGCACCAGGGCAGTT
>NC_056530.1:32443847-32510638 GCF_019175285.1 Sceloporus undulatus | reverse complement strand
GGTTAAGAGGTGATATGATAGCCCTGTTTAAATATTTGAAGGGATGTCATATTACCTCTTAACCTTCTCTTCTCCAGGCTAAACATCCCCAGCTCCCTGAGTTGTTCCTCATAGGACATGGTTTCCAGACCCTTCACCATTTTAGTCACCCTCCTTTGGACACACTCCAAGGTGGGGCCTGACCAAAGCAGAATAGCGTGGCACTATGACTTCCCTTGATCTAGACACTATACTTTTATTGATGCAGCCTAAAATCCCATTGGCCTTGTTAGCTGCCGCATCGCACTGTTGACTCATGTTCAACTTGTGGTGGTGTACTTGGACTCCTAGATCCTTTTCACATGTAGTCTTCTTCAGCCAGCGGTCCCCCATCCTATGTCTGTGCATTTCATTTTTTTGTCCTTAGAATCACAGAATTGGAAGAGACCTCAAGGGTCAGCCAGGCCAACTCCATTCTGCCATGCAGGATTCACAATCAAAGCACCCCTGACAGATGGCCATCCAGCCTCTGTTTAAAGACCCCCCAAATAAGGAGACTCCATCACTCTCTGAGGGAGTCACTGTCAAACAGCTCTTACTATCAGGAAGTTCTTCCTACTTTTTAAGTGGAATTTCTTTTCCTGTAGCTTGCATCCATTGCTCTGGGTCCTATTCTCTGGAGCAGCAGAAAACATGCTTGCTCCGTCCCCAATGGAGGACTTTGTTCCAAATAGCACACCCGGGGCAGAAGGGCGAGTCCAACTGGATCCCAGCAAAAGAAAAGGAATATTGCTGCTCAGGTTTGTTTTTCTGGTTTTTTAAGCCAGCTGCATAAGGACAAGCATCATGACAAATGTCACATCTAAGCTGCCCTTGGGGGCCTGCATAGCTATGTACAATGACCATCCACAGGCCATGCTAAAGGGCTTTTTGATGGGACTCAAGAGAACTGATAGGGGCCCAGGAATGCTGCCAAGGGCAGAACAGGATGGTTTCTTTCCCTAAGCAGATGGGTGGGAGGCTCTAATGCTTCTCCCATGTTGAACTAAGACCTAGGTAGAGAGATCTTGCAGCACCCCTGAGACTAAGGCCCAAAACACACTGCAGAAATAATCCAGTTTGAGACCACTTTAACTGCCCTGGCTCAAGGCTAGGGAATTCTGCAAGCTGTACTTCTGTGAGACATTGAGCCCTCTCTTGTCAAAGGCAGCTCTAGCGCCACATTAAACCAGGGTCCAACACACACTGCAGAAATAATCCAGTTTGAAACTGCTTTACCTGCCCTGGCTCAGTGCTAGGGAATCATGGGAACTGTAGTTCGTTGCGGCAGCAGAGCTCTCTCTGACAGAGAAGGCTCAAATGTCTCACAAAACCACACTTCCCAGGATCCCCCAGCATAGAGCCAGGGCAGTTCAAGTGGTCTCAAACTGGGTTATTTCTGCAGTGTGCTTTTGGACCTACAATTCCCAGAATGCCCCAGCAGCGAGCCAGGGCTATAAAGGGCTGCATGCGCACTGTGAAAATAACCCCGTTTGAAACCACTTTAACTGCCAGAGCTCAATGCTATGGAGTCCCGGGAAGGGTAGTTAGAATACAGAATACCTCTTTATTGAATAAGTCTCCAGACCATTTCAAATAATAATAATAATAATAATAATAATAATATATGATAAAAAAGAAAAATACATATAGTTAATACATATTACTTAGGATATACATAGTTAAACATATATCTAGTTATACATAGTTATAACTGATACATAGAAAAGTGGTTAGAATAATATATAATATTACATATAAATAGTTATACATAGTTATAACATAGATAGTTAAACCTTGCTAACTTATAAACCTCAGACTTTTGAGTAAGTACAGTTTGCCTCAAGAAGAGAATGAAAAGTGGTCTTATATATATATATATATATGATATATATTAGATAATATAAAATATCAGATAATATATATATATATATATATATATATATATATATATACAGTATACACATATACAACATATATGTTAGATCATATAATCTCTATAAAATGTAAAAGAGCAGTTGTGTGAGGCAGGGAGCCTTCTCTGCCAGAGGAGCCCCATTAAACTACAGCTCCCAGAATGCTCCAGCACTTAAAAGCGGTGACAAAGGGCTTATGGCACTTAAAGCGGTGTCAGGGCGCATTATTCCTGCGGTGGGGTGCTGCTGCCATGGCCAGGTTTTCCTGGGCCTCTGTAGGGCCTGGAAGGGAAGAAGGCAGGGCTGGCCTGACTCACCTTGAGGGCGGCCATGGCTGCTGCTCCAGAGGCAAAGGACCTGGGCCTGGCTGCTCCTGCTGCTTGTGCTGCTGCTGCTGCTGCCCAGCCCACTCTGGCCCTATTACCTGCCCCACAGCGCCTCCACCACGCAGCCCCCGCCCCTCGCCACCCCGTTGCCACGGAAATTGCCTGAGCGACGGCTGCCATGGCAACCCCGGGCCTTTGAAGTTCCCCAAGCCCTTGTGGGGACAAGAGGAGCAGGAGGAGGAGGCACGCCGCCCTAGGGCTCCTCAGCCCCGCCCCTCCCCGGCTAATCTGCATCTCATTTGCATACCGCCCAGAGACCCTCCCACTCACTCACTCTGCACCACAAAATGGAGGACCTGGCTTGCCCATAGAGATGCATTGGAGGATACTTGGCCATAGAGAACCATTTATGGATTCCTTTTTTGGTGTTGAATGTTCTAGAAACCCAGCCTCTATATTCACAATGGGCAAGTTTCCCCAATCATTCCCTATGGGCAAATATCCCCCAATGTCTCCCTATGGGCAAGTATTCCCCTATCTTTCCCTAGAGTCAACTATTTTCCAATGTTATTTTATGGGGGAGTACTGCAATGTTTCCCTATGGGCAAGTATGGTTTCCTCCCTATGGGCAAGTACTGTCATCTGTTTTAGTACATCCCCTCAAATTACTCATATGTTTCCTGGGGTTTTCTTGGCAAGTTCCTTCTCTGAAGCTGAGAGAGTGTGACTTGCCCAAGGTCCAGGGTGACCAGGTGTCCTAACTGCAAGAGAGGACAAGGGACCACTAAATGGAGGCCATTCCAGAAAAACAGAAGCTACTGCAAACACTCCTATAAATAGACATTTATGCTTCTTGGTCAGGTTCAAAATGGAGGACATTTTGGAATTGGAGCAAAGGGGGAAATGGAGGACATGTCCTGGAAAAGGAGGACGCCCAGGTGTCCTAACAGCTAAGGAAGACTTGATACCATAAAATGGAAGGCATTCAAGAAAAAGGGAGGACGTTACACTCACATAAATACCAATAGACACTTCTTAGTCTTGCTCGACATAGAGGAAATAATAATAATAATGATAAATACAATAGCACAACAGTAACAATAAAATACATAATACATATAAAACCAATTCTGGATGCCTGGTCACCCACAGGGTCCTGATCACAAAGGAGGACAAGGCACCACAAAATGGAGGACAACGAGGGGGGAAGGGAGGACATGACACAATAAAAGTTTTAAAAAACACTCATATAAATGTAAATTCATACTTAGCTATGCTTGCTCAAAATGGAGGACATTGGGGATCTCTTCCTGGATAGAAAGCTAAAATGGAGGACAGGTCCTAGAAAAGGAGGACGACTGGTCACCCGCAGGTCCTAACTACAAAATGGAGGACATTAGAGGAAAACAGGGAGGACATGACACAATGAAAGTTTAAAAAACACTCATATAAATGTATATTCATACTTAGCCATGCTCAAAATGGAGGACACTGGGGATCTCTTCCTGGGCAGAAAGCTGAAATGGAGGACATATTATCTTGGCTGAGAGAGTGTGACTTGCCCAAGCTGACTGCCCTGAGCCATAATAACCTCTGCATCGGTTTTTTCAGGTGGCTTCTTGGAGAAATAAAACAAACCTTTCCCGTTCTTCCTCCATTCAAACTCCAAAAAGAGGTCGGGGGTCATTGAGGGAGGTTTGTTTTGAAAGCGGAACTGTGTTGCGCTGGGGTCTAGTTTCCGGGGGGACCAAAAACAACACCGGACACAGAGACCGGAAGTGTGTAGAAAAGGCCGCCGGAAGTGAGGCTAAAGGGGGCGTATGAAATCCGCGTGGCGGAAGTGGTCCGTCCCTGCCTGACTCCGACTTGCGGCAGCCGAGAAGATGAAGCTCTTGACCCACAACATGCTCTCTTCCCACGTAAAAGGGGTCCCGCCCGGCGGAGGGTTCCCCCTCCGCATCCAGGTAGCAAGAACCGCCTGAAGGAGGGAAGGAAGGGAGCAGGGGCTCCAGGCACACTACTAAAACAGTGGGCCCCCAAACTGTGCCCTTTAAGAGTATTTTGGACTACATCGCCCCGAAGCCTCAGCCATGTTGGCCAACAGCCTGGGGTCCTGGGAGACGTAGTTCAACATTCACTTAAAGGGCATAGTTTGGGGCCCACTAATCTAATTTAATAGTCTCCAAAGTAAGAGATTTTGGACTACATCTCCCAGAAGCCTCAGCCATGTTGGCCAATAGCTTGGGATTCTGGGAGCTGAAGTCCAAAAGCTCCTTAAAGGGCACAGTTTGGGAACCACAGTTCAAAGGGACAGCACCTGCTGGAACCATACTTGCCCACAGAGATAAAAGCACCTGAGGAAGTAGGCTGAAGTCTGGGAAAGCTCATGCTCCCAATTTGTTTCTTTCAGTCTGTCTCAAAAGGGGCTCCGAGATCTCTCTACCTACTGACTCTACTACAGACTAACATGGCTATAGGTTTGGATTGCCCACAGAGACTCATTGCAGAATACTTGCCTATGGGGAAATATTGGGATATGTTTCCCTATGGGCAAATAAGTCCCAGTATTTCCCTATGGGCAAGTAGTGGCCATTCTTTTCCTATGGGCATATAATTCCCAATATGTCCCTCTGGGTAAGTGTTCTCCAGTGTTTCCTTATGGGCAAGTAATTGCCAATATTTCCCCATGGGCAAGTATTCTCCAATGTTTCCCTATGAGCAAGTATTCTGCAATGATTTTCTATGAGCAAGTATTCCCCAGTGTTTCCCTATGGGCAAATATCCCCCAATGTCTCCCTATGGGCAAGTGTTCTCCAGTGTTTCCTTATGGGCAAGTAATTCCCAATATTTCCCTATGGGCAAATAATTCCCAATGTTTCCTTATGGACAGGCATTCTCCATTGTTTCCCTATGGGCAAGTATTCTCCAAAGATTCTCTATGGGCAAGTGTGGGTTTCCTATAGGCAAGTACTATCATTTGTTTTAGTACATCTTAGTGAGAAGGACCTTTTCTGCAGCACCTTCCATCTTGGCTGGCTCATTAGAATAATAGCAGAGAATATTTCATTAGACAATTCTCATTGTCTTTTGCAAGTTTCTTCAGAAGGGGTTTGCTGTCGCCATCCTCTGAGGCTGAGAGAGTGTGACTTGCCCAAGTTCCCATGTGTGTTATGTGCCTTCAAGTAATTTCCTGTTTATGGTGACTCTAAGGCAACCCTATCATGGAGCTATCTAGGCCAAAAGGTTTGCCCTTGCCTTCCTCTGAGCCTGAGAAAGTGAGACTTCCTATTATTGTTGTATGCTCTCAAGTCATTTCCGACTTATGGCGACCCTAAAGGGAGCTTGCCATGGGGTTTTCTTGGCAAGTTTCTTCAGAGATGGTTTGCTGTTACCTTGGACAAGTAGCACTCTCTCAGTCTCAGAGGAAGGCAAAGAAAAATCTTGCCAAGAAAACCCAATGATGAGGTTGCCATAAGTTGAAAATGATTTAGAGGCACACAACAACAGCAGATACTTCCACTGCTCTTCTCTTCTTTTTTGCAGCTCCTTGAGAAGGAAGTATTTGGTCCTTCCCGCAAATTCACGTTTTTCCCCCTCTGTTTTATTCAAACAGGCCACAGAAGTGAAAGTGAGCAATGTAGATTTCAATCCAGAGTTCACTGCGCGGATGGTGCCCAAAGTGGAATGGGGAGCCCTGGTGGAAGCAGCAGAGAGTGTGAGTAATCACAGTGGGATGGAGAAGAAGGGAAATGAAGAATAGTGCCATTGTATTCTACTTTGGTCAGGCCTCACCTGGAATCCTGTGTCCAGTTCTGGGCATCACAGTTCAAAAAGGATGTTGAGAAGCTGGAGCGTGTCCAGAGGAGGAAAAGCAGAATGGTGAAGGGTCTGCAAATCGTGCCCTATGAGGAGAGACTTAGGAAGCTGGGTATATTTAGCTTGGGGAAGAGATGGTTAAGAGGTGATATGATAGCCTTGTTTAAGTATCTGAAGGGGCTTCATACTGAAGATGGAACAAGTTTGTTTTCTGCTATCCCAGAGAATCAGACATGGAACAATGGATGCAAGCTACAGGAAAAGATTCCACCTAAACATTAGGAGGAGCGTCCTGATAGTCAGAGCTGTTCGACAGAGGACTATTTTGCCTCAGGGTGTGGTGGAGTCTCCTTCTTTGGAGGTCTTTAAACAGAGGCTGGGTGGCCATCTATTAGGGGTGTTTTGACTGTGAGTTCCAGAATGTCAGGGGGGGTGGACTGGATGGCCTTTGTGGTTTCTTCCAATTCTGTGATACAGTGACTTGAACAAGACAGTCTCTGCTTGTAGGCTTGCAATTGAAAAAAGATGGTCAAAAGAGGGAAAAGGGATGGAAAGAAGTGGAGTAGCAAGTAGTCTTTCAGCCTTTCTGGTGAAAGGGCCCTCGTTCCCATGACACCTCCATCTAACATGTAAAGCAGAGGATTTTTTCTTGTGTGTCTGCTGAAGGTAACATCTCTTTTGGGAGAGGTGTACATTGCAGCAGTGGGTAGAGCTTTCTTTCTCTTTCTCCTACCTCTTTCTCTCTCTTGCTTTCTTCCTGCCAGCAGGATATTGGGGAAAAAGAAAAAAACATCACTCTTGCCAGCAGTCTGAACAGATTACTTGCAGAGACTTTGAAATTAAGGTGTCCCTAGTGTTAGATTGTTTGCTCTGGTTCAGCATGGGGAAATAAGTCAAAGTCTGGAGTGCCCATAAAGTGACTGATGGAGATGACATTACTCTCCACTGAGAGTGAAAAAATCATGATTGAAGAGCTGGGAAATGCAAGACAGAGGCTGAGTTGTAGAAAGATTGACTTAATCAGGGATTGCATGCTGTGTGGCCATGCTCTGTAGCCAGTTTTTTCATCAACCAAATGCCATTGTGAAGCTGCCCCGGGCTAACATTTCCAGCATCTGTGTTTTGAGACATACAAACCATGTGATCTGCACTTCTTTTGCAGTTGGGTCATCGGTCAGACCTGCCTGCGGAGCCCATCCCTGACTATGAGAGCAATGAAGATTTTCTTCGGAAAGTACATCATGTGTTGATGGAGGTAAGCAGTCCCTTTGATGCTTCAGTTCATGTTTGTGGGCCTTTCTGGGCCACTAGCACATATTTGGGGATATATTGAGGCAAAAAGATTTAAATTGCAAAATTTCATTTTGATCCCTGAGGGGTCAAGGGGTCTCCAAATATGTGGAAATGTCTTCTACTTCCCCTGGATATAATTTTAGGCTGTTTTTGGTAGCCATGGTTGTTGCAGCAAGAACAGCTAAGTCTTGTAGCACTTTAACCAATTTATGATGGCAAACACTTTCACAGACCTGAGTCCCCTTCATCAAATCTTTATTTTGGCTTTCTTCTTTTGTAGGTGGAGGTGATGGAAGGTGTACTGAAATGTCCAGACACTGGGCGTGAGTTTCCCATCACAAAGGGAATCCCTAACATGTTGCTGAGTGAAGAGGAGACATGAACAATTTTGTGTTCAAGAAGCCGGGAGAAGGAAGTCTTTGGGGACCTGTTTGTTGGGAAGGGTAAACCCCTTCATTTTTCTTTAAGGGAGAGATGTTTTAAACAAACCGCAGGTAGTGTTTTGTTTCTTTGTATGTGTGTAAATAAATGTTAAGTTCTTAGGGTATCTGGAGTGTTCACTTTAACTCTATGGTACTGCATTTGTCTTTCACCTTGTTGTCAAAGTCAGCTGTTGCTCCTTGCTCCCAAAGACAGGAGGACATGTGGAGAAACAGCATGAGTGGGAAACTAAGAGCTTTGGGCTGTGGCCTGAACTGCAGACATCTGCTTTTTTTACTACTAGAAGCAATTTGGGATGCTTTGAAATATATATGGCCGAAACTCCAGTTTTATTAGCCAAGGACATATACTCCAGAAAGGGTTATTTCAGTCCATTTGGGAAGCTAAGAAGAAGGTGTATTGCATTGTATTATACTCCATCTTTTCTTCAGGGTGCTCAAAGCAGCATACATAACCCTTCCATTCCTGATTTTAGAACAATTTTGTAAGGTGGGGGGGGGGGGCAAGTTGTGAGATAAGTATTGACCCAATGCTACCCAATGAGCCTACTTGCTTGCTGGGGATTTTAACCTGGTTTGTCCAGCCTTCTAGTCACTATGAGACTGACTCATGTCTCCTGTTTTCAGCTTGCTTTGTGAAATAGGTAGAATATTTCCCCATTTCCTCTTCCTGCATTAGACCAAAACCTCTAGGCCAGGGGTGGGGGACATGTTGCCCTCTAGCTGTTAAGACAGAAACTCCCATGTTCCCCTATTGTTTAGGGCTTATGGGAATTGCAAATCAGCTGGAGGGCCACACATTCCTCACCTTTGTTCTAGCCTAAACCTAGAAGAACAAGAAAATAAAGGAAAGGAAAGGGCACCACCTTCCACTTTGATTTGTATGTACACACAAGAAGACAAAAGCTAACAGTTCACATTTTCCTTTGGCTGCAGAGGCCTTTTTTAATTTGTTCAGTAATAGAGCTCTCTATGAATGTGTATATGTAGCCGCCTATACACAAATCAGAGGTATTTATAATATGTACACACACATAATTTAATACAAAAACAAAAAAATTGCCAGCATTTACTCCCCCGTCTTCCTCTCCTTCTCCCCACCAGGCCAAGGAAGGCTGCCTGACGCTTGCGGAAAAGAAAGACAGAAATGGGGTAGATCTTTTTCCTGCAACGAATATACAGTAAAATATATTGCTATGTACATAGCTCTCAGCTTAGGCCATGCTGCCTCCCTCTCTCCTCCTTGGTTGAGCATGGGCTTGGAGAGCATATGGCCCTCCCTCTTCCCCTGTTGTGGGACTGCAGTTCCCACCAGCCCTCAACAGCATAACTAATGGAGAGGGATGATGGGAGCTGGAGTTCAGTAGCATGGGGAGGGTGACATATTCTCCAGCCCTGGGTAGGAAGAGAACTGAAGGGAGGTGAGAGGGTTTTTATTATTATTGCTTTGGGCAGAAGATGGGGTTGGCTTGATTGGTTTTGGGATAGGAGGTTACTTTTTGGAGGGGGGAGGATCAGCTGCTTATCCTCTTATGGCAGAAGGGAGGAGGAAATATGAAGGTACACCTGAAAAAAAAAAGCATAATTGCCTTTTTAACTATTGCTACAAGGGTATTAAGTGAGAGAACTTTGCTGGAAGGACTACTGAAGCCCCTGCCTTTCCTTTGATGGGAGCGTGGAGAGGCTGAGTCCTCATCTCAGCCATGCTACCTCCCAAATGTTCAGACAGTTTCCATGCAAAGCACAACATAAGACACTCCTCCCTTTCCTGACATCGTAAAGATTTTCCCCTCTCCCAACATTTTTATTGCTTAAAAGTGATAATGCATCCAGAGCTTGGGAAAGTCACCCTTGGCTATATGCTGGCTAGGGTCGACTGGAAAAGTTACCTTTTTATGTTACTACATGTCCTAGAATACCCAGCCATCATATGGGGTCATTTTTCCAAGTTCTGAATGAAACATTCCCAGGAGGGAGGTGTTCTTGGTTGGGAAGGAGAAGAGGTAGGGGAACTTCCCTCCCCTGAGTGATATCCAAAGAAGACTCAGCACTAAAGAGACAGAAAGAAGGCAAAATGTGTTGTGTTATCATCCCTCATCCCACCCCCAAACACGCCAAATCTGATCTCCCGCAGTATTCCTGGAGCCGCGAAGCTATTTTCTACACCAAAGGCCAAGAGTTGCATGCCCTCCAGAGGTTTGGACTGTAACTCCCATGCGCTCAAGCCGGCATGGCAGGGAATGATGAGAATTGTGGTCCAAAACGCTCTTGAGGGCACCAGGCTGCCTACCCTCATTCGACACACCCACCGTAATTTTAAGGTGCATTTGGCTGGGCCCAGCCCAGAGGCAGAGAGTGGAAGATGCAGGATGGGAGGAGGCTGTTCAAAGACAGGAACAGGACAATGCAAAAAAAGTGCAGCATTTCTATGCTCCACGAGTCCCTTGGTAGGTGTGCGCTGGGGCAAAATAAAATAATTCAGGCCCACATCACCCCCAACACCAATACCTGTTCCTCCCTTTCTCCTCCTTTACATGATGCTTATCTGATATGGCTTCCAGGCTAGGGCTACAGTAGCTATACCCTTCCCTCCCCACAGTTAATAAATTAAAATTAAAATATGGCTTCCAGTGTGAATGTCAAAAACTTTCTCTATTCCCCCCCACCCCCGACCTCTCATGTGCATGCCCCATCCTCGTGTCCTTACCACTTCATCTTTGTCTCTCTGATACATCCATTTCCTCGATGCCATCCTCTTGAGTGAAGCAATGGACAATTAGTACATTTGCATACACTGAAATGCATTCAATATTATGCAGATCAGCAGCTGGCGGGGATTTGGGGAGTAGGGGGACACACACAGGAAAACCCGCTCCAGGCCTCAGTCTTTCTCCCCACATCCTCCGCCCCTGATAATCTGCCACACTCGGCCATGCGCTCGGCCATGTCTTGGTTTCCCCCTCCCTGAATCCTGGCCTCTTTCAGTCCAAACGTTCAGTCCATCATGGCCTCCAGCATCTCCAGGAAAAGCTTATGCATGGGAACTTTGCCCTCCAGCTTGAGGCTGTAGAAATGATGGAGGACCCGCGTGGCCGTCTGGCGCAGCAAGGGGAGCGTGAGAAGGAGACGTCCTGCCCGGCGTGGCTCCTCGGGACGCCGCGATGCTTCGTATTCCAACAGTGCCTCATGCAGCACGTCCCGGAGCCGCTGTACAGCCGCCATGTCCTCAATATGCACAGAGTCTGGAGAAAATTGGGGTGGGGGAGGAACACACACACAAAGGAGCGCTTCAATCAATGATTTCCAAACTTGGGCCTTCCAAGTGTTTTGGACTTTGGCACCACAACTCAAAAAGGACATTGAGAAATTGGAGCATGTCCAAAGGAGGGAGACTAAAATAGTGAAGGGCCTGGAAACCATGCCTTATGAGGAACGACTTAGGGAGCTGGGGATTTTTAACCTGGAGAAGAGAAGGTTGAGAGGTGATACGATAGCCTTGTTTTAAGTATTTGATGTCATACTGAGGAGGGAGCAAGCTTGTTTTCTGCTGCTCCAGAGAACAGGACCCAGAGCAATGGATGCAAGCTGCAGGAGAAGAGATTCCACCTCAACATTAGAAGGAACGTCCTGACAGTAAAGGTTGTTTCATAGTGGAATATGCTGCTTCAGAGTGTTATGGAGTCTCGCTCCTTGGAAGTCTTTAAACAGAGGCTGGATGGCCATCTGTCAGGTGTACTTTGATTGAGAGTTCCTGCATGGCAGAATGGGGTTGGACTGGATGGCCCTTGGGGGAGTCTCTTCCAGCTCTATGATTCTATGATTCCTGGAATTCCAGACCATTGATCAAGAAGTCCAAAACATCTGGAGTACCAGAGTTTGGGAATCACTGACTTAGATGCTTAAATCAGAGCAAGGTGGGCAGATGTCAGGCTTCACTTTGTACAGTTGGCTCCCGGTATCCACGGATTCTTTATTAACGGATTCAAGCATCCATTGCTTGGGGAAATTTTTTTTTAATTCCAAAAAGCAACCTTGATTTTGCCATTTTATATTTAGGAGACCATTTTACTATGGGCCTGAACAGACAGGCCAAAATAAAGCTGCTTCTGGTCACTTTGGAGGCATGCTGTTTAAATGATGCATGCGTCCTAAGAGGCCGGAAGCAGTGCCAAAGCCATGCTCCAGTCCTTAGGACTGCAGCGTGGCTTTGGTGCAACTTCTGGACTCTTAAGATGCGTGTGTCATTTAACAGCATACCTCCAAAGTGTTCTTTTGCGTTCCACGATGTGGACTGGGGATCCCGCTCCCCATCCCTGGCACTCACCTCCCCATAATCCTACTCACCTGAGTTGGCAAGTGCCAAGGCCTTGAGAAGCACGTACTCTTCACGCTCCAGGCGCAGGGCCCGATACTTGCGCACCAACTGTAGGACCACACCGCTGAGCTCCAAAAGTCCCGCCATCCGGGCTGCTTCCTCATCAAGCGCAAAATCTTCAGCAAAAACAATCTCATCCTCACAGGGCAAGGAGCGCCAGGCGACGCCGAGCAGCAAGACCTCCAACCACACGCTCTGCAACACAGACATCTGGTCTGCCAAGGACAGTGCCGGAAATCCTGCATCATGAAAGCACAGCAGCGGAAATAAAAGGACAAAAAGGAGATTAATTCAGACAGCTATTTGCCTGATCACCTACGGTGAGAGCACGTTACCTCCAGGAAACCAAACATAAGTAGAATCATAGAATCATAGAGTTGGAATAGACCCCAAGAAGTGCCACCCAGTCCAACCCCATTCTGCCATGCAGGAACTCTCAAGCAAAGCATCCCTGACAGATGGCCATCCAGCCTCTGTTTAAAGACCTCCAAGATTCCACCACTTACTGACAGAATGTCTTCCACTATCCAACAGCTCTTATTGTCAGGAAGGTACTGTAAGATTATATTTGTTCTTTTTCGACACACTGGTTTAAGTAGAGTTGGCCATCCATATCCATGAATTCCTTATCCACAGTTTCAAGCATCCATGGCTTGAAAATATTTTTAAAAATATAGTTGACCCTTGGAACTCGTGGGAGATCCGTTCCGGACTTCCCCGCGAGTTCCGAAACATGGATATTCAAGCCCCATAGACTTGAATGGGGTGAATGCAGCACGGTTGTACGCCCCATTGGGGTTAATGGTGGTCACCCCTCTATGTATTTTCAAGTCCGTGGAGGGGTGACTGTATATAAATTCTGAAAATCTAGCCATGATTTTGCCATTTTGTATAAGGGGCACCATTTAACAATCTATGTATTTACCAGGACTTGAGCATCCATGGATTTTGGTATCCACAGGGTGTCCTGGAACCAAACCTCAGTGGATATTGAGGCCCACTATATATTTTACTCATTTAAATGTACTAAATTCCTAATGCAATAGATTATTTTATACAACAATTAAATTTATTATACAATAAATTAAAATAATACATATTAAAAAGTCCCATTTTTTTTTAAAAAAAAAGCAAAGCAAAAATCAGCACCAGATTCAACAGTTAAAACTGCAGCACAGAGGTAAAAATGGTATGCTTTGAACACTGGCAATACTAAAGAAGAGCAGAGAAAAAATTAGCCTAGTGCTGTGAGTCATATAGCAATGGGTCCATGGCTGAAAGAGATCATTACTGCATTAGGAGGCTGTGTGGACTATAAAGTTCATGTCCCAGTCTATAAAGCCATTTGTGGATTTATATACTATTCTTCTAGGCTGGTTTCCTAAACCGAACATCAAATGCGGTCAGAATCATTCAATATAAAACAATAAAATAAGAGTAGTTCAATGTGATGGGAGGACCAAGTTCAATAAAGTTCCACATAGCCTGGCAGGAGCAAATGACACCAGCGCATGGGCACAGAGGACCAAGTGTCTCCCTTGCAAGTGTGCCTTGCAAGACCAAGTGTCTCCAATGCACAGATATTGGATGGGGAACCCCTGGCTGCATGAGACTACTGTACATGTGAAAGGGATCTAGGAGTCCAAGTAGACCACAAGTTGAATATGAGTCAACAGTGTGATGCGCCAGCTAAAAAGGCCAATGCTATGTTAGGCTGCATCAATAGAAGTATAGTGTCTAAATCAAGGGAAGTAATAGTGCCACTATATTCTGCTTTGGTCAGGCTCCACCTGGAATACTGTGTCCAGTTCTGGGCACCACAATTCAAAAAAGGACATTGAAAAACTGGAGCGTGTCCAAAGGAGGATGACTAAAACGGTGAAGGGTCTGGAAGCCATGTTCTATGAGGAAAGACTCAGGGAGCTGGGGCTGTTTAGCCTGAAGCAGAGAAGATTAAGGGGTGATATGATAGCCCTGTTTAAATATTTGAAGGGATGTTATATTGAGGATGGAGCAACCTTGTTTTCTGCCGCTCCAGAGAATAGGACACAGAACCATGGATGCAAGCTCCAGGAAAAGAGATTCCACCTCAACATTAGGAAGTACTGTACTTCCTAACAGTAAGGGCTGTTCGACAGTGGAACACACTCCTTGGGAGAGTGATGGAGTCTCCTTCTTTGGAGGTCTTTAAACAGAGGCTGGATGGCCATCTGTTGGGGATGCTTTGATTGAGAGTTCCTGCATAATAATAATAATAATAATAATAATAAATATTTATTTATATCCTGCCTCTTCCATTTTGGCAGAATGGGGTTGGACTGGATGGCCCTTAGGGATTCTATGATTCTACGATTCTCATGCCTGGAGCCTTAACTGTACAGGCATTTATAGCATAAGCATCAGCATCTTGAGGTGCAGATGGAAATGGATTGTTGATTTTGAGCAGTCAGAAAATACATTTCGGATCTCTCTCACCTGGTATGTTCTTGGCCCAGCCAATTATGACCACAATTTCCCGGTCCGCCAGATCACACAGAGTGCTTGCTGCTTTAGCAGGGCCATCAGGGAGTGCGGGATCAGGCATGGCATACAATTTCTCAGGCTCTGCCACCAGTAAATGTGACACCATCGTGTTCATTGGAGCTGTGGGGGAAGAGGGTGGGATTCAAAGACAAACGTAAGCTGTTAGGAAGGGGCTATATACAGCAGAATCCCTTCTCCACATCTCCCCACATTGTGATACTTATAGATTCTCTTTAGACACAGCTAGCAACTATACCATGGATAGGGAACCTCTGGCCTCCAGTAATTTTGGTCTATAGAACATATAACTCTTTACTGTTGGTCACACTGAATAAGGCAAACTCAACGCCAAACATCTGGAAAGTCAAAGCTTTTGTATCTCTTAAACTAGATTGATAGGTATGTAGAGAGATCTTGTAGCATCTCTGAAACTAAAAAAGTTGGCAGCATGAATTAAGTCTATGACTTTAGATAGTCTCAAGAAGTTGGCAGCATGAGCTTTCATAGACTTAAGTCATGCTGCCAACTTCTTTAGTTAGTTTCCAAGATGCTACAAGATCTCTCTACATACCAATCTTTCTACTTACTGATACTACAGGCTAACATGGCTATATCTTGAATCCTAGACTGAGAAGTATGATTCAAGGACATTAGCTGTATTAGTTTCAACTAACATGCAAAGGGATCTTGTGGCACATTTGAGACTAACTGAGAGAAAGAAGTTTGTAACCCAAGCTTTTGGAGCTTTAAGTCTATTTCATCAGATGCATGGAGCAAAGTGTTTAGGAACAGACCTTTATAGCTATGAATAAGCTGGTTGTATGTGTGAATAGCAATAGAAATGTAACACTTTGGGGTATGGTGATGAGATGACAATTGGGGGAAAAGGCAGGCAGAAAGATGTTGCTTGAAGTCAAAGTGAGTGGATAACCATAAGAATGGTGGAGGGAGAACAGCTGTGTTAGTCTGTAGAATATGTAGAGAAATCTTGTAGCACCTTTGAGACAAACTAATAAAAGACGTTGGCAGCATGAGTTTTCATAGACCAAAGTTATTGGAATTAGTGTGATGATGGCTCGGAACCAGAAAGGATTGATAAGTGGATGAGAGCAAACCAGAGGCCAAGTTTCTTCTGCCTTTGTTTCTTTGCCAGTAATCATAGTTGTGAGCAAGCTGACTAAGAGCCACTTTGCAAAGCAAGTAGAACCACTTGGTACAACATTGTTGTTGTTGTTGTTGTTGACTTATATCCTGCTTTCTCCCAACGTAGGGACTCAAGGGGGCTAAAACAAATGTGAAACCGTACAATTTAAAAACAATACAAAGCATTAAAAAGGATAAAGTTTTTAAAAAAACAATTAAATAATTTCAAAACAATTGCAAAATTTAAGAAGTCAAAACAATTATGCATTAAAATATTAAAATGTATTTAAACCTATATACAACCCTTGATATCTGAATTGTGCAGTTTTTATATAAGCCCAACCCTAGTCAGTTGGAAAAAACTTGATGGCACAAAAATGTTTTTACCTGCTGCCAAAAGAAGACCAGGGACAGGACCCTCCTGGCTTTTCTGGGGAAGGAGTTCCAGAGCCTGGGAGCAGCCACCAAGAAGGCCGTTTCCACTAAGCAAGCCTGAGAAGGTGGTGGGATAAAGATAAGGGCTTCTCTGGATAATCTTAATATTCTAGTGGGCTCATAAAGGGCGGGATGGTCCTTCAAATAACATGGACCCAAGCTATATAGGGCCTTATGGGTCAAAACCAGCACTTTGAATTGTGACCAGACAATGGACAGCTAATGGAGCTGTTGCAATAAAGCAGTTGTATGCTCCCTGTAGTCTGCTCCAGTTAACAACCTGGCTGCAGCTCTTTGGCTGAACTGAAATTTCAAAGCACTTTCGAATGCAGCCCCACATAGAGTGCATTACAGTAAAGTAAATGGGATGTAACCCAGGCATGTATCACCATGGCCAGATCCGACTTCTCCAGGAACAAGGCACAGTTGATGCACTAGCTTTAACTATGCAAAAGCACACCTGGTCACCGTCAAAACCTGGGCCTCCACGCTCAGAGCTAAATCCAGGAGTAACCCCAAAATACAAACTTCCATTATCAGGCAGAGTGTAACCCCATCTAACACAGGTCAAATCCCTATTCCTGGATCTGTCTTTCAACCGACCAGGAGCACCTCCGTCTTGTCTGGATTAAAATTCTATCCTCATCCAGTCTATCATTGCCACCACGCACCAGTTTAGGACAGGAACAACTTCCTTGGGATTAGATGAAAAGAAGTGATAGAGCTGGGTATCATTGGTGCAATTGTGACACCTTACTCCAAAACTCTGGACAACCTCTTCCAGAGGTTTCATGTGCTGCTATAAAGCATAAGGGACAAGACTGAACCCTGAGGGATCCCACAGGCCAATAGGAGTCAAGCAGTTATCCATACTAGTTATCTAGTATAGTGGGATCCAGATGCTTTGGCTGTTTAACTGGCCAGGAAGGATCTAGTACACATATGGTGGCTCTCCTGTTCACATCCTCAGGCTGCACTAAGTGGAAAAGTATCCATCAACACTGGGCAAGCAGGGATAGTACCTTCCAAGGATAGTACCACTTAAGAACACAGATGGGGAAATCCTACAACAACTAGATATTCTCCCAGAATAAACAAAAGCAGCAGCCACCTCCCTACCTGTGCAACATCAGCACATGTATCAAGCAGAAATGCAGCATCAGCATATGTACATGTGCAACATCAGCACATACATCAAGACATTTTTAACTTTTACTCTGATATGCTTGCTTTCAATGTGCATGTACAACCTATTTTTACATTGCTATTGTTGTTGTTGTGTGTCTTCAAGTCATTTGGGTAATAGGCTGTTTACTCAGATCTGAGAACCACCAATCCACAGAGCCTCTGTCTTATCGGGATTTAGCTTCAGCTTTACTGGCCCTCTTCCAAGCCATTACAGCATCGAGGCACCGGTCCAGTACCTGCACAACTCCAGCCAACTCCAATGACAAGGAGAAATAGAGCTGAGTGTCATCGACATACTGATGGCACCCTACTCCAAATCCCCTTGTGCCCTCACCCAGTGGCTTCATGTAGATATTGAACAGCATGGGGGATACGATGAAACCATGTGCCAACCCATAGCTTAATAGCAAAGGTGCTGATCAGGAATCCTCCTATGCTACTTTCTGTAAGCAGCCTGCTAGATAGGAATGGAACCATTATTAAACAGTGCCTCCTATTTGGTCCAATAAGATAGTATAATCCGAGGATTCCCAAACTCTGGCCTTCCAGATGTTTTGGACTTCAGCTCCCAGAATCTCAGTCACTGGTGACTGAGGCTTCTAGGTGCTGCAGTCCAAAGACCTGGAGAACCCGAGTTTGGGAATCACTGCTATAATCAAATGCATCTAAATGCATCGGAGGAAGTAGACTGAAGTCTACAAAAGCTCACGTTGCCAACTTCATTATTTCAGTTAGTCTCAAAGGTGCTACAAAAACTCGCTATATACTGATTCTACAGACTAACATGGCTAGATCTTTGAATTCTACTGCTATAATCAATGGTATTAATGCTATTTGACAACTACCTAAAGATGGTAGTGCCCATGCTAGTAACTTCAAGGCTGGACTACCTCTGTATCAAGTTTGGAAACTTCAGCTAGTTCAAAACATGGCAGCCAGACCAGTGAAATCCAGGAGTGATAACATTACACCAGTATTAAATTCACTCCACTGGCTGCCAATTCGTTTCTGGGCAAGGTACAAAGTCTTGGTTATTACCTTTAAAGCCCTCCATGGTTTGGGTGCAGTTTACCTTCAGAATCACTTCCTCCCATATAGTCTTCCCCATATACTCAGGTCCTGTAGTGGACATTTACTCCAGTCAGCCAGAGGACTTTTGTGAATTTTAAATGATGAATTATAAATGTTGGTTGTCTTAATACGTGTCTATCTTATTTGTCATCTTAAATTGATATACTGTTGTTCCCCATTTGCGCGGACTTCACATCCTTGCTTACTCTCGAGGAGCAAATGGAGGGGGTAAAATGGGGCCTATGGGACTTGAATATGTGCAAGTTTCCATTTTTGTAGAGGAGTCTGGAACAGATCCCTTGAGAAAACCGAGGGCTGACTGTATATTTTAACAGATGAGTTTTAACTGATGTGGCGTGTCTGTTAATTGTTGTTGTTCCCCACCATGATCCATGGGAGTGGCGGATAAGAAATAAAATAAAATAATTATTATCATTATCATAATAATCAGTTGCTGAGAGATCCAGGAAGATCAAGAGGGTAGCCTTTCCCAAGGAGTAGTAGTCAATCAGAGTAATTATGGCTGCTTCAGTCCCATACCCTGGCATGAAACCAGATTGAAATGGATCCAGATAATCTGTTTGCCATGAGTCGGGATCGAGTCGAGGGTAGCTAACCATGAGAACAATCCGTTTCCTTCATGAATGTCTGAAGTTGCCCAACCACTACATGTTCAAGCCCCATGTCCAAAAAGGTACTATTTGCAATCGGGATGCAGTTCTCATATACCTTTTGGTCCAAGGAGATCCTCTTTAGGAGAGGTCCCACCACAGCTTTCTTCAAGTCAGAAGGCATCTTCAATTGGCACAGTAAAGCATTTAGTACCCCCTGGCCCCACCTGGTCAAGCCACCTCTGCTAGATTTTAGCATCCAAGATGGGCAAGAGTTGAGCTTAAATGTAGTGAGCCAATCTTCTCCAAGTGCCCAATAAATGAAACTAATGCCATGCAAACTGAACAGCTGGTACACTGGGCACCTCTGTAGGATCTGTAACAAGTGTGGTTTTTTTAATTTATGAGCATATTGGGTACATACTGAGTATTCAATCATGCAACACCCTTTACTCTGAACGTTGCAGCCCCAGGACGGCTGCAACACATTTCTTTTTTCTTCAATATAGAGACGTAAAAACCTTTCCATCCTGGCCTGCACTCTTTTCTTCTTCCTGGGGTTGTGCCATCTGGTTTCCATGGCAATGGGAATAACTCACTTCAGGAACCGTTTCTTGGGGATAATCCCACGCAATTGCCCCACCACCATCATCTCTCTCCGCCTTGTTATTTGGCTCCTTTCTGATTTCTTGTAGCAAGAAAACATTGCCTCAAAAGTGGCCCGCTGAGTCCACACACTTCAAGAAGTGATTCTAGCGGCAGCTCTTTATGGTTAGAAGTGGCACAAAACAGAAGCCAAGTTTCCTTCCTTTCAATGGGTACATCCGCACTGCAGAAATAATCCAGTTTGACGCTACTTTAATTGCAAAGGCTCAATGCTATGGAATTCTGGGAGCAGCAGTTTGTTGTGGCACCAGAGCTCTCTGGTAGAGAAGGCTAAACTCACAAAACTACAGTTCCCAGAATTCTATGACGTTCAACCATGACAATTAAAGTGCTGTCAAACTGGATTATTTCTGTCGTGTAGACAGCCCCGATCTTCATGGCTCCAGGACCTGAAGGAGACGCAGCGTATGTAGCTCTTCAATCGACGGAGCACAACTCAAATAAGACACTCTGTTTGGGGTTGTGCTCCAAGTGCCTTCTCCACAAATTCTGAATAGAAGTTTGGGTCAAAAGATGCCACTCACCTGGCTTCTTGGGAGTCACTGTGGCAATCTGTGGGGTGACAAAGGCGTTGGGGTAGGTGGCACCCTCCACCTCAGGTCGACGCTTGT
The DNA here is from genome assembly GCF_019175285.1 of Sceloporus undulatus. Lineage (NCBI taxonomy): Eukaryota > Metazoa > Chordata > Lepidosauria > Squamata > Phrynosomatidae > Sceloporus > Sceloporus undulatus. The sequence continues at coordinate 32,490,206 of NC_056530.1, read as the reverse complement.
ACTTCTGACGCCCACCTCGTACCCGATCTAGACGTACCCCTGAAGAACAGAGGGGAGAAACAGAGAGATGTGATGAGTGGAGAAAAATAACTTAATAGTTACTACTAATTATTGCATTACAGTTGTCCCTCTGTATCCACGGATTTTGCAGCCACAGGTTCAAGCATCCACAGCTTGAATACTGTATATATATTCAATACCAAGGACCCACTATACTTTCAAACTCTTTTTTTGGAGGGAACCCCTTTCTGACTGTCATAGATAGATCCACTGCACATATCAGAGCAGAATTGCAGTGCTTCCACAGTCCTTGCAAACACTCATCTTTATTACGGTCACAGAGCAGCACAACTATTTGTCCAGATAGTCTCGTGTTATCCATTCTGGAGGAGATATTAAAGAGAGCCAGAACAAAGGAATTCTTCAGATAGCATAAAGATAAACTGTGTAATTCCACAATCTCAAGGTGTAGGGCTGGCCATTAATTTGGATGGCTTTTAAAAGGAGAATGGACAAATTCATGGAGAATAAGACTACCACGGACTACCACTTAAGTTAAAATGGCTATACAATGGGCCTTCCACATTTGCTTGGGTTAGGGGCACTGGACCTAATAGAATGTGGAAAAAAACACAAATTAAAAAAAACACTATTTCTTTTAACCTGAGAAAACACTCTGGGAATCTCTAGGTTGTCCAGAATTGCGCTGCAGGACCTATGAATGCCTAGACAACTGTTTTCTCTAGGAATATCTAGGTCAGTTCCCAATGTGCGACGGGCATCTTGAGGGTGCCGAGAGCATCAGTAGCCAGACACTCCCAGGCACCATCCATCCGAAGTTATGTAGACCACTAAAACAGCCCCTGCCCTCCAGAATACTTGCTGAATGTCTTGGAAGGTGAGAGTCTCCCCCTTTTCTGGATCACACAACTGAGGCCATGTGGCACTTGGGAGCTCCCTGTTATCCTACACACCTTTGTGCTGAGAAGATGCACCTTGGTGGCTTCAAGATGGGGTTGTGCAGATACCAGGAACATCAGATGCCCAAAGAAATAAGAGAATCATAGAGCTGGAAGAGACCTCCGAGAGCCATATAGTTCAAGACCCTGCCATGCAGGAATCCACAATCAAAGTACTCCTAACAGATGGCCATCCAGCTAGATTGACCAGATGCCATAACTGCAAAGGAGGGCAAGGCACCATAAAATCATAGAACCATAGAGTTGGAAGAGATCCCAAGGGCCATCCAGTCCAACCCCATTCTGCCATGCAGGAGCTCACAATCAAAGCACCCAAAAAAGATGGCCATTCAGCCTCTGTTTAAAAACCTCCAAAGAAGTAGACTCCACCACTCTCTGAGGGATTGTGTTCCACTGTCCAACAGCATTTACTGTCAGAAAGTTCTTCCTAATATTTAGGCGAATCTCTCTTCCTGTAGCTTGCATCCATTGTTCTGTGTCCTATTCCCTGGAGCAGCAGAAAACAAGCTTCCTCCATCGTCAATATCACACCCCTTCAAATAATTAAACAGGGCTATTGTATCACCTCTTAACCACCTCTTCTCCAGGCTAAACATACCCAGCTCCCTAAGTCTAATGAGTTCCAGACCCTTCACCATTTTGGTTGCCCCCCTCTAGACATGCTCCAGCTCCTCAACATCCTTTTTGAATTGTGAAATGGAGGCATATCCTGGAAAAGGAGGACATCTGGTAACCCTGCATTCAGCCTCTGTTTAAAAACCTCCAAAGGAGGAGACTCCACCATGTTCCGAGGGAGTGCCTTCCACTATAAATCATCTCTTACTGTCAAGGAAGTTCTTCCTAATATTTAGGTGGAATCTCTTTCCTTGTAGTTTGAATCCAGAGGAGGTATACGCTGGTGCATATTTCTGCTCTGCCAGCAGTTAAACAAGATCAACTTGTAGCCTAGGCAGCTACAATTAACTTTTTCAACTTTGTTCCAAATTTGTTCCTTGACATCTCCAATTTAAAAGAACTCCAGGTAACCGAACAGTAGAAAACTCCCCTGCCTGGGGCTTTCAAGACACTCTGCAAGTCAAAACACATAGTGCCAAATACAACGAAGACGCAAGCTCAGTGACAGAAGATCTGCCTTGCATGCAGAAGGTCTCAGGTTCAGTCCAGTTAAAAATGCCTGAGATTTTTTCAGAGAGTAAGAATTCATAGAATCATAGAGTTAGAAGAGACCCAAAAGGGCCATCCAGTCCAACCCCATTTTGCCAGGACAATCAAAGCATCTTCAACAGATGGCTGTCCAGTCTCTGTTTAAAAACGTTCAAAGTTGCGAAAGAACCTTCTACAGTGGGTCCTCCACATTTTCTGGGGTTAGAGGCACAGGACCCCCGTGAAAGTGGAATAACTGCAAATAGGAATCTCTAGGTTCTCCAGTGCAACTGTGTGGTCATCTGCCAGACATTGACCACAGAGTTGTGCTGAAGGAGCTATAAATGCCTAATGGAGGGTTCTCTCTAGGAATCTCTAAGTCCTTCAGTGCGACTTTTTGACCATAGAGGTGCACTGGAGGAGCTACAAATGCCTAGTGGAGTGTACTCTCTAGGAATCTCTAGGTCCTTCAGTACAACTTTTGGTTAAGTTCACCAAAGAGTGGCGCTGGAGGATCTAGATATTCCTAGAGAGCCCTGGTGGCGCGGTGGTTAAACGCCAGTCCTGCAGCCACAACACTGTAAGTTCGATCCCAGAAGGGCTCCAAGATCGACTCAGCCTTCCATCCTTTCATAGGTTGGTTGAATGAGTATGTTGGAGGCAATTGGCTTACACGTTGTAAACCACTTTGAGAGTGCAGAGTTCACTGGCAAGCAGTATAGAAATGTACTTGCTATAGAGAAAGCATATTAATAAAATCCGTGCATCATCAAATCCGCTAAAGTCAAAACTGCCAATGTGGAGCAACGACTGTATGACTGAGACCCTGCAAAGTTGTTTCCAGTTGCAGCAGACAGTAATGGAACCAGGTAGTCTGAACTGGTATAAGGTAGTATCCTACATATGTCAAGCTATTAAAAATATATATTTAATCTAGGAAAGTTTGTTCACATCCTTTCTTTTGCAGCCAGTCTCCATTTCCAATATGGCACCCCTTGTGACCTCCTCTAGATGCTTAGGACTTGGTCCCCAAAACTGTACCTTCCTTGAGCATGCCCACGCGCAGGCACTTGGTGAAACGGCATGCCTGGCAGGCCTTCCGGCGCCGCTTAGTTATCTCGCACTCGTTGGTAGCTGGACAGCTGTATTCAATGCTGCCTAAGAGAGAAAGACACCAAGAGAATGAAAGAGATAAGAGGAGACAAAGTCTAAGGAGAGGTATTGCTCTGGAAGTCTGCTGCTGCAGCAGCAAAAGCAGCCAGGAGCCCTGTAGCACCTTCAAGACGAACATTTTAAAAATGTGCCAGGCAGGGCAATTATAAAAAGGAAATATAAAATATATAATATATATCAAATGATAAAAGGGAAATACTGGCAAAATAGATCAGGGTAGGGAGTGCCAATGAGACGCAGTGGTTTGAGTGTTGGATTATGACTTTGGAGACCAGGGTTCAATTTCTCGCTCGAGTTTAAAAACCCACTGTACAAAAACTGTACAAAAACTCGAGTACAAAAACCCACCTTGGGCAAGTCACACTCACTCAGTCTCAGAGGATGGGCATGGCAAACCCCTTCTGAAGAAACTTGCTAAGAAAACCCCATGACAGGTTTGCCATAGGGTCACCATAAGTAAGAAAGGACCTGAAGGCACACAACAAGTTAGGCACTGCCCAAAATAATATGAAGGAGGAGAAGGATGTTCACCATTTTGTTTTGTGACTCTGGAGGTCAGGATTCAAATCCCAGCTTAGCCATGTAAACCCACTGGGTACCCAAGGCAAGTCACACGCTGTCAGCTGCAGGGGAAGGCAATGGCAAACCTCCTCTGAACAAATCTGGCCAAGAAAACTCCATCTTAGGGTTGCCATAAGTCGGAAATGACTTGAAAGCACCCAACGACAACAAATGGGTGTGTGGTATAAATTAGCAGCCATGACTGAGTTCCAGTACCTCAAAATGTCCTACTAAATCACTGAATATGCGGGGAAAAAGTCCACGTTGGTTTTAATACTATTTATCATAATAGCCAGAAAGCAGAAGAAAAGTTTCTGGGTAGGGCACCAAATCCAGCTATTAGTCTGAAGTCAAATAGACCCACAGAATCAATGGGATTTACAAAAACGATCACTTTACATCAGCAATTGGTTTAATTGGTGTACTTAGCCCATGGATTCCAACTCGCAGAATGTGTGGCCACAGTGGTTGGGGAATGCTGGGAGCTGTAGTCCAAAAGTAGCATTCCCACCTTGATTATTGCTGAGTTCCCAAATTGAAGTGGCAATCTACTGGTGATCTTTGGGAGGAAGACAATAGCAAGAAGGGCTACCATCTGAGCATCATCAATAACAAGGCAAAATGGACCCCTTGTTCACTCCAACAGGACAACCCTTCTGTCCTCAATGTAGTTGTTGTGTGCCTTCAAGTCATTTCTGACTTATGGTGAGCCTAAGGCAAACCTATCACAAGGTTTTCTTGGCATGGTTTGTTCAGAGGGGGGTTGCCATTTCCATCCTCTGAGGCTGAGAGAGTGCGACTTGCCCAGGCTCACCCAATGGGGTTCATCTTAGGCAAGCCCAGATTCGATCCCTGGTCTCCAGAGTCATAATCCAGTGCTCAAGCCACTATGCCACGCATTACATCCTGCACCAGCCTAATTATAATGTATAATTTATAATGATTCATTTTAATTTTTTTGATGGGGAAACTTGATTTTTAAACCATAACATCCACTTTTTACAATTTGATATTAATTTTATCTGATTAATTGTAAATAAATACATAAATTACAGCCTGATGACACAGATAGGCAAGAAGGCTCAGGACTGTCATGATTTAAGGAACTGCTTCTTCACCTATCATAGAAGTAACTTGTGAAATTCTCCTACCATGAGATTCGACAACAGTGAGATGGTCCCCTTTTCCTTATTTTTAAAGAAAAAAAGATTAACTCATAGAGGAAAAGAGGTCTGTCTCAAAGCCAAACATCTGTAGTGAGGGCCTCAAGAATCATTTCAGAAGAGCCAAACTCTGTACCATGTTTTAAACTATTCCATTGCCTTGTTTCTCGGTGACAATAAGGGCAACATAACTGCCTGCAGACTTTTCTTATAATGCAACAACTAAGAGACTAGGGACTATTTGAAGAATACCTTTAAAAAATTACATTACCGCCCAGAAAATGCTGTAATTAATGTGCAAACTTTTAAGACATTGCATTTGTAAAATTACATTATAGTGCACAAAAGCACATGCTGTGTAGACTTTTAAAATGCTGCAAGATGCTTTGTTTCTACTGCAGCACAGAGATACACCTGCCTCTTTGGAATCATATATATATGTGTGTATGTGTGTGCGCGTGTGTGTATATTATATGTATATATATTAATGTAACATAAAATTTATAGACGTTCCTAAAGAGCACAGACCCTCTCAGAAGTATACCCCCTCCATGGCTCTTGCCCTATTAATAACGAAATGGAAACTCTGTATTCAGGGGTAGTATACCACTAGGGCTAAAAAATAAAACGACAGAGGAAGTGAGGCTCCTAGCCATTACTGGAACAACAGGATCAAATACTGGAAATGTTATTATTTTAGACAACAGCACCCAGCATTTTGCAGCCAGGCTAGCTGGAAGCATCTGGAAGTTGCTAAGTCCCAAAGGTGACCATTTTTCAAAGTTCGTTTCTGTTCCACCAAAAGTGGCCAGTGGCCTACCTCTGAAATTTCTCGGTTTTGGGATTGTTGTTTTTTTAGTCTTGGTGGCAGGGTGTCCAGATGTCCTCACCACAAAGGAGGACAAAGCACTGCAAAATGTAGAACATATAATAAAAACATAGGGCATTACATAATAAAAGTGAAAAACACTCATAGAAATATAAATGCACGCTTCTTAGTCATGCTCAAAATGGAAGGGATTATGCAATCCCTCCTGGACAAAAAGTTGAAATGTAAAACACGTCTTGGAAAAGGAGGACATCTGGTCACCCCGCCTTGGCGGTATCCTGTCACTGAATATGTAGGCTCCATCTAGTTTTTGCAATGCAAAGATGTCAACAGGACTGGTCCAATGCAGGCATGGAGGAGGTCTGAGAGAGCCTGTTCCTTTCAAGGAACCATCAAATTACTGTGATCCCTCCATATTCACTGGGGTTAGGGGTGAAGGACCTGTGAATGTGAAAAACTGCAAGTAAAAAAAAATCACTATTATTTTTACCTAAGAGAAACCTGTCTAGGAATGTCCAAGTCCTCCAATACAACGTGTCATCAAGATTGCCAGAAACTGACCACAGAATCATGTTGGAGGACCTAGAAATGCCTAGAGAAGTATTTTCTTTAGGAACTTCTAGGTTCTCCAGCACAACTCTATGGGCAGCTTCTGGCAGAGTTGCGCTGGAGGACCTAGAGATTTCTAGAGAGAATGTATTAATGGAAACTGCAAATAATCAAATCCGCAAAAGTCCAAGCCGCAAATGTGGAGGGCCAACGGTATTCTTTTTTTGGGGGGCTGGAGGAACGAGTCACGACCAGAGTGTCCACAGGGGAGGGGACTCACCTTGGATGGTACGCTTGAAGAATGCTTTGCAGGCTTCACAAGACGCCACGCCATAGTGATACCCCGAGGCGACGTCACCACACACCAAGCAGAGCCGCTTCGGCATAGAGCTTAGCATGTATTTCCCCCGACCTGGGGGCTCATCTGGGTCATCTTCATGGCGGCGGCGGGATGCCCCCGTTCCAGTAGGTAATGCCCCTGCGGTCTCAAGTTCCTGAGGGGCTCCGCTGGCGCTGGTGTCAGAAGAACCGCTGGGGCTATGCTGGACCAGGCTGTCTGGGGAGGCCGGCTCCGTCTTGATGAAAAATTCTGCCCGGCGGTCTCGGGAGGACATGGCTGGAAGGGGCTGCAAGAAACGGATGGAAACAAAACAAGTCCCAGATCTGTGTTAGAACTGCTAGAACTTCTAGGCTGCATCAATAGAAGTATAGTGTCTAGATCAAGGGAAGTCATAGTGCCACTCTGTTCTGCTTTGGTCAGGCCTCACCTGGAATAATACTGAGTCCAGTTCAATTCAAAAAGGATGTTGAGAAACTGGAGCATGTCCAGAGGGCCACCAAAATGGTGAAAGGTCTGGAAACCATGCCTTATGAGGAGAGAGACTTAAGGAGCTGGGTATGTTTAACATGAAGAAGAGAAGGTTAAGAGGTGACATGATCGCCATATTCAAATATGTGAAGGGATGTCACACTGAGGATGGAGCAAGCTTGTTTTCTGTTGCTCCTGAGAACAGGACACAGAGCAATGGATCCAAGCTACAGGAAAAGAGATTCCACCTAAGTTTAGAAGGAACTTCCTGAGGGTAAGAGCTGTTTGACAGTGGAACACACTCCTTCCTCGGAGTGTGGTGGAGTCTCCTTCTTTGGAGGTCTCTAAACAGAGGCTGGAGGGCCATCTGTCGGGGATGCTTTGACTGGAGGTTCCTGCATGGCAGGTGGTTGGTCTGGATGGCCCTTGGGGTCTCTTCCAACTCCGTGATTCTATGGTTGTATGAACCATAGTATGAACCCCCCCTTAGTAGTAGATCATGTATTGATGAAGAAGGAATACTTGGCTCACACTAAACAAAGTAACTGACTCATGTTGAATGGAAGATCATTTTTCCTCTTCCCACATTTTAAAACATGGTTGAAGATTGTGTAGACCTCAAGTACAGCTCCTATAATCTCTTACTTTGTCTAGGTTGGCTGAAGCTGATGCGAACTGAAATACAGTATCATCTGGAAGGGCCATATGGTCGCCTTCCCTGTCTTACCTCTCATTTTGTTGTATGTGTGTGTGCACGCGCGCACACACACATATACAGTATATTAGATAGATAGATAGATAGATAGATAGATAGATAGATAGATAGATAGATAGATAGATCTATATCTATCTATCAGTGATTTTTAAAAGGAAAACAAGTCTATAATTCAGCTTCCTTGTGCTCTCAAAATGTCCTGAACTACTTCTTTCCATATACTTGGGAGTTGTAATCCAATACAGTTATAGGTTAGCAATTTGGGGACCACTGCAATAGGCCCATCCGTCTGCAAAATGTACAGGTGGAAGCTACAGGCATATTTTACAAATAGCCACAACGATCCCTTTTGTGCCCAGAAACAAACGCAATGTGGAATCTGCAAAAGCCGAGAGTAATGCTACACAACTCGAAAGCCGGTTCATCCCAACAGATAGGTGCGTGTGTCACAGTCAGGCAGAGATCAGCGTGGAACGCTGGACCAGACCAACTTAACCGATTAAGGAAGATAATCGTACCAGTAATCCACTGGTGGAACTGGGGTATGTCATAGGGTGACAACAAGCTCAACTATATTTGTCTCTATGGATCAGAGGCTCCCTCTCTTAGCTTGCCTGCCCACATTTAGAGGGCGATCTCGATATTATTTACTCCCTCTTGTGCTTTTTCAATGATTTTTAATTCAGCTGTCGTTTCAACATGGCAACGCATTTAATTACGGATTAACATTATATCTTTGTGCGGGTTGTGTGCCTTCAAGTCAGTTCTGACTTATGACAAACCAAAAGCAAACCCATCACAGGGTTTTCCTGGCAAGTTTTTTCAGAAGGGGTTTGCCCTGGCCATCCTCTGAGGCCGAGAGAGTGTGACTTGCTCAAGCTGTGTACCCTCAAGCCCTTTCTGAACCTATGGCGGCCCTATCATGGTTTTTTCTTGGCAGGTTTCTTCAGAAGGGGTTTGCCATGGCTATCCTCTGAGGCTGAGAGAGTGTGACTTGGCCAAGATCACCCAGTGGGTTTCCATGGTGGAACAGGGACTCGAACTCTGGTCTCCAGAATCGTAGTTCAATGCTCAAACAACGCCGGCTGCCAATTTATTCCTAACATTATAACTTACTGTGTTTTTATTAGTAGCTGGGTTTTTTTAAAATCACACCATGAGCTATTATTGAATATAAAAACAACAGCAAGACATAAATACAAAAAAAAAAAAAAAGGGGGGGGGGAAGGAAGCAGTAAGGGAATGTTTTTAAAGACTATGCATCATTGATCAGTTTGGGGGAAGGTTGGGAATTGTAATTTGGAGGAATTGTTGTTAAGGGAAGGCTGCACCCCAAAGATACCTAAACCCCTACAGTTGGGCACGACTAGACATTCATGTCAAGGGAAAACCTTTACGTTTACTAAGGACTAAATCCTAATTGAACAGTTTGGGGGAAGGCTGGGAATTGAAGTTTGGAGGAATTGTAGTTTGGGGGAAGGCTGCACCCCAAAGATACCTCCATCACTGCAAATGAGAGTATTCGCCTCTTCTCTTGTACACCATCGAGTAGGGCAGAGCAATGCACCACTTTGGGGCAGCCAACAAAAGCCTGATGCAAAAAGGCTGAAAAACAAGCATTTGTCAAAAACTGCCTCCACAACGTATGGCTTCTGGGCTTCCTGTTGTGCAGGGCAAGGTGCCCCAATATCCTCAAGGCACCGCACAATGTAGGACATGCAAGGAGATGTACAGCATGACTAAGAAGCAGGTATTTAGATTTATATATTGGTGCTTTTAGTCATGCTCTACATAGACGACATTTTGCAATTTCTCCTAGGCTGAAAGGTAGGTCGTGTCCTGGAAAAGGAGGACGCCTGGTCACCCTGACTTGGGGGTGTCTCATTACATTGACCAGAGAGACCCTTCCTCCCCGGTCCTGTTGACCCCCGTCTCCCCGATGCCCAACCACTGGCACTTTCTCACTCTCGGCATCCAGCCATGAGATTGGAACAGCCTCAAGGTCACTCCAGGGAGACACAAGCGGGCACCCTGGCACCGCGGAGGTGGCACCAAAAGCAGCAGTGACCCTTCAGTGCAATCCAGCCCATCCTGTCCTCTTCCTCACCAACCCTTTGGGGGCAGAGACATGCTTGGATTTCATGAGTTAAGTGTAAAAAACGCAAAGGAAAGGAATGACCTCTTGGCTGGGCCATCTGCCATCCCGGCTCAACCCGTCTTCGGTGCAAAACGCACTGCAGAAATAATCCAGTTTCAGAACACTTTGACTACCCTGGCTCAATGCTAGGGAACTGCAGTTTTGTGAGACATTGTCAGAGAGCCCATGTGCCACAATAAGCTACAATTCCCAGGATTCCCTAGCACTTTAAAGCACTTAAAGCAATCTAAAACTGGATTATTTCTGCAGTGGGTTTTGGACCAGACTCTCACACTTTTCACTGTGACTCTCCCCTCCTCTGTAGTTTCCCTACTCCCCCCCCCCTTTCCGGGACAACCATGCTGGAAGTCTTCTCCCACATAGCGGGACCCTGGCTGCATCCGCACTGCCGAAATAATCTAGTTTGACACTGCTTTAATTGTCACGGCTCCATACTATGAAATCTTGGGGTTTGTACTTTGTTGGGGCACCAGAGCTCTCTGGCAGAGAAGGCTATATCTTACAAAACTACAACTCCCAGATATTCCATAATATTGAGCCAGAAAAGTTAAAGTGGCGTCAAAGTGGATTATTTCTACAGTGCAGATGCAGACCCTGGGAGCACTGAGTGTGGGCCCTGATTCCCTTGCAGTTCCACATAAAGAAAGGCTACTGCTAGGAATAATTTTAAATATGGAATTTGAAACAATAGTCCAAAACACACTGCAGAAATAATCCAGTTTGAGACCATGTTAATTGCCCTGGCTCAATGCTAGGGAATCCTGGGAACTGTAGTTTGTTGAGACATCGAGCCTTCTCTGTCACAGAGCTCTGGTGCCACAATAAACTACAATTCTCAGGATTCCCTAGCACTGAGCCAGGGCAGTTAAAGCAGTCTCAAACTGGATTATTTCTGCAGTGTGTTTTGGACCGACATCGGAATAATATCAAAATACCTTATTGGAATGACTAGGTTCCTCATTGCCGGTAATGTTACAATATGAATGAATATATATATATATATATATATATATATATATATTACAATACATCATTAAAATGATGGTGGTGGTGGTGGTGATGATACATCTTCAATGATCATCATTATATTTATTTGTACCCTGCTCCCCCCCCAAAATCGGATTTGAGGTAGCTTACAGTCTAAAGATACAGTGCAGTTAAAAACCTACAAAAGTAGCAATTAAAATGACGCAGGATTCCACTGCATGGCAATTAAAGCGGTATCAAACTGGATTATTTCTGCAGTACAGACGCAAGCAAAGAAAGAAAGAACCGTGCACCAAGGGGAGGACCGGCCACACATTCGGTCAAGTGGAGCGGGATATTTGTTGCAATATTAGCAAGTCTTGTCCCATGTCCCAAACAGAAAAGAAAAACTCCTGGCACATTTGCAAGAGGAGGATTAAATCACACTCTGAATCGGGACCCATGGGCCTTTCTTTCCAGCTTAGCCAGTCGAAAGACCTTTGTCCCCTTTGCATTGGCGCCGGTCCCTTACCCAACAGAGGCTCTGAGTAGTTTACTCAAGGCAAGCGGGGGAGACATAGTACAAAATAGGGCTGGGCTATACTACCCAACTTTCCTCCCCCATTGCACCCTCCCAAGTATCTCCAGCAAGCGCAGCTCCGCAGAAAAAGTACAGGTGCCTTTTGGGCAAACTTTCCACTTCTCCCAGGTAGAGATCCCAAATACCGTCGGCCCTCTATATCCACAGATTCTTCATCCATGGATCCAACCAGCCACGGCTTGAAAACATTAACAGACATTCCAAACAGCAAGCCTTGATTTTGCCATTTTATACAAAAGGCACCATTTTGCTATGCCACTGTATTTAACAGGAGTTGGGCATCCTCGGATTTTGGTACCTGCGGGGTTCTTGGAACCAAACCCCAGCTGATACCAGTTGTACCACTTTCGACATTGGATTGAGAGTAGCCATCCGGACCGTACGCAGTACCCCAGGTCTGTGCGCCATCCATGGTGCCCATGCCTGTGGTGCATGCTCAGGTGATTCCTCCAGAGGTGATCTGGTAGGCAAGGCTCAGGTATGAGACCTTTGACCTCTCTCCTACCACATTCTGGACAATTCCCTCCTCAATGTCCAGTGTGGCATCCCACGGTGTCCCGGCAGGGGGCAGATAGGGTAAAAAGGGTATCTACTCCTACCTGAGCCTCTATTCACACATGAGGAGGGGGTTTGCAAGTATGGCCTACTGCCTTGTCACTGGGAAAAGGTTTCCCTATCCTTACTGGTACCAGTAGATACCCCCGTGACTGTATGACGGCCCAGAACGCATTGCAAACTATGTTGGTGTGCCCATGTGCCACTGCAAAATCAACACTGGCGTGCTCATTTTTGCGCATAAACGGTAAAGGTGTCCCCTTGACACTAACATCTATGTTTTTGGACATATATGAGCACACATCCATGCTCTTGCCCCCAGACATGTCAACCCATGAAGTTGGGCACTGGACCCTCCGATGGCACCATCTATGGTGCCCCGATTGTGCGCCAAATGCCAGTAGCGGGCCCTGTGACGCCTAGGGACCTCGGCGCACCCTGAGAGGAGCTCAAGCCAGCTCTGTGGCATGAAGGGGACCGTCCACCATGGGTGAACCCAGCGGTGGACCCACAGTGACCGCCAAAGGTGGCACCCACAGGTCTGGCATGACAGAGGAGCCTGGTTCTGGCTGCATTATCTCCCTCTAAGCTCCAGTTCACTTGAGGGTGGCTCTGTGTCTGTCCAGGGGGCATTGACTGGAGGTATAGCAGAGGGGCATAATAGTGGGTACTGAAAAGAGCATGGCAGGGGTATAGCAGCGGGTATTGAAGGGCATAGCAGGGGTACTGAAGTGGGCAGTGAGGGAAAGGGCATGGAAGGGGCATCCGGGACTGGGGGGGTCTGAGAGGGGCATGGAAGGGGGGCCATAGCAGGGGGGTCTGAGAGGGGCAGAGAGGGGCCTTTAACGGGGGCCATGGCAGGGCAGGGGGTGGCACTGACCTTGGGGGCTGGCAAGGGCTGGGAGGGCTGGGCTGCGGGGCCCTCTCCCTCTCTCCTAGAGGCCGCCTGTCCGTCTGCCAGCCTGGGGCTCCGTCAGCAGGGCTCCCGGCGGGGTCCACGGAGGGCCAGGAGGGCCATGGGCCGGGCGCTGCTCCTCCTTCCTCGGGGCTCCTCTGGCGGCGAAGGCTGTAGGACACAAAAGGACATCGCAACCCACTTCCTACTCGGCTTCCTCCAGCTGGCGGGGGGCGGGGATATGCAGGGGGGGGGGGGGGGGGGGGGCGAGAGGGACACGCCCATCCTCTTGGCGGCTGCTGCTGCTGCGCAAACCCCGCCTCCCTCCTTCTCAAGGTCATCCTGGCCCAAGACCGTCCTCCTTTCCCCGGACGCGTCCTCCAGCCAGCCACCCATCTATCCCCAACCTTCCCCTAAATGCCCTCCATTCTGATCTTTCCTAGGAGTGTTTCAAGCTTTGGCTTGACTCCTGTCCTACATTCCCCCCACTGTCCTACATCTTGGGTGAAGCACGGTGACCAAGGTATGTCCTCCATTCCCAGCCTTCTCTCTCCTCCAGGAGGGAGATTCTCCCTTCAATGTCCTCCATTCGGAGCAGGGCTCAGAAGCAGGCACTGATATTTCTTGAGTTTTTAATTTGGCCATGTCATACTTTTTTTTTTGGCTTGACTGTCCTACATTTTGTGGTGCCTTGTCCTCCTTTGGTGAAGCAAGGTGACCAAGATATGTCCTCCATTCCCAGCCTCCTCTCCAAGAGGGAAATCCCCCAATGTCCTCCATTTGCATTGATATTTCTATGAGTGGTTTCAGTTTTTAATTGGGTCATGCCCTACATTTCCCCCCTGACTGTCCTACATTTTTGTGGTGCCTTTGTTGTCCTCCTCTGAGGCTAGGAAGGATGACCAGGCACGTCCTCCATTCCCAGGACCTGCCCTCCATTTTCTAGCATTCCCTCTAGGAGGGAAAAATCCCCAAATGTCCTCCATTTGGATCATTCATGACTGAACATTATGCATTGAGATTTCTAGAAGTGCTTTGAGCTTTTAATTTGCTTTGGTCCTACATCCCCCCCCCCCCCACCACCCTACATCTTAAATATTATTATTATTATTATTATACTATATAATTGTATAACCTGCATAAAATAGTACACTTGTTGCTCCACATTCACTAGGGTTAGGGGCACAAGGCCACCGTGAATGTGGAAAAACTGCAAATAACAAAATCATCATGTTTTTACCTAAGAGAACACCTCTCTAGGAATTTCTCGGTCCTCCGGGGCAACTCTGTGGTCAACACCTGCCAGACATTGACCATAGAGTTGCGCTGGAGGAGCTACAAATGCTAAGTAGAGTGTCCTCTCTAGGAATCTTTAGGTCTTCCAGTGTGACCTTTGGTTAAAGTTGACCATAGAGTTACTCTGGAGGAGGAGCTACAGATGCCCATTGGAGTGTTCTCTCTAGGAATCTCTAGGTCCTCCAGTGAGACTTTGGTTAAAGTCGACCATAGAGTCAGGGACATAGCCAAGGGGGGGGGTCCTTGCTGCATGGGGCAAGTTAGTGCCAGTTGACGCTGGTTCTGCCATCGTGAAGGATGGGACCCATGTGCAAAACCTGCCGTGCAAGAAACTGACAAGCCCCAGGGCTCTTGTGCTCCTCCTTCGCTTTAGCATTCCCTCCCATTCCTTACCCATAGTGCCGCCTTCTAACACTGCTTTGACCTTCCTGTCCTGGCACACCCTTGGTTCCAAGGGTCAACCAAGGGCTAAAGGGACTAGTCCCCCGTACCTTGGGCAAAAGAAACAGCCCTGACTACTTCATGCATTTCATACCCAATAACATCCAAAATCCACCAAACAGGGATCCCTTTGTGAAGTTGAAGGCTTTCATGGCCGGCATCCGTAGTTTTTTGTGGGTTTTTCAGGCTATGTGGCCATGTTCTGGAAGAGTTATTTCCTGCTGTTTCGCCAGCATCTGTGGCTGGCATCTTCAGAGAAAACCAGCTGTACTTTGCTACATGGCCAACACTGCTTCCCCTGGATATAAAGCGGGCCCTTCATATCCACTGGGTTTGGCTCCAGGACCCCCGTGGATACCAAAATCCATGGACGCTCAGGTCCCATTAAATACCATGGAGAGCAAAATGGCTTCCCGTATTTAAGATGGCAAAGTCAAGGGACTTTATCACACATGAGGAATTTCTCTTAATTTCGAATGAAAAGAAAGTGGGGCCGGAATGCATTTACGTGAATTCACTAGTTCAGCGAATTTACGTGAATGCGAATTGCATTCGAACTGACTCCCCATTGCTCGAAAATAGCATGCCATTGCCTGAATTTGCGTGTGGTAGTCTATCACACAATAACGTGAAACCCCATGATTGCGTTCGGATTGCCATTGGATTATATTTCCAATTTCCCTTGTCTGATAGCATCCAAGGTTTCCTCTTTGAAATGTATGTATTTTTTTAATATTTTTACAAACCGTTTGAATCTGTTGATAAAAAAATCAGTGAATATGGAGGGATGACTGTACAATCAGCCCTCTTTATCCATGGATTTTTTTATCCGTGGATTCAAATATACATGGTTTGATATTATTCCCAAAAAACTTTAAATTCCAAATAACAAACCTTGATTTTCCATTTTATATAAGGGGCACCGTTTTGCTACGCTATTGTCTTTAATGGGACTTGAGCATCCATGGATTTTGCTTTCCACGGAGGGTCCTAGAACCAATGAGGTCATTGGGAGGAGAAAGGAGAGACCCCCATCTCTCTCTCTCTCTCTCTCTCTATCTATCTAGCTATAATTTTTCAAATTTCAAAATTTAATTATTATTACTATTATCTTTTATTTAGAAAATATACATAAAGAGATTAAAACAGATTTCAAGGTTCAAACAAATGTATCTTTCCTGTCACGCATCCCTACATAGATGCACATGGTTTCCTGGTAACAGATTTAAATGTGGAGTTTACAAAATAAAATTTAATTTTATATATACCTGAAACTATGTACCTGTAAATACATTTATGCTGGGCATATGACACTGCGATTTCAATGTATCATTTTAGTTTTGCTAGTTGTTTATGTTTATGTCCCAGCTACTACCACGACATTCAGTGATATATGGGAATCACGATTTATGAGTAACGGTAGTACAATACACACACACACACACACACACACACACACACAGTATATATATATATGAATGACTTAGGATTCTGTATGGTGTGGGATGGGAGGAGACAGAAATCAATGGTTGTCTGTGTGACACCATGAGATACCACACCAGGTATATATACATAAATACTTGTCGCACTGATCTGAACTAGTAGTCTCCAAAATTTGGTGCCAGAAATATACAGCCCCAGCCTTCACCACTAGATAGCACTATATCTCTTAATATGGGGCTAATCTATGCAATGTGCAAATTGAATATTAGCAATATTCAGTTGTTATTCCCAAGTAAAATAAGCCCATTGAACCAATGGACATACTGTATATGTCTTAAATAGTGGGTCTACTATAGGGATCTGAGATGACGATGCAAAGGTAGCATCTTTGAGTGAAAGAAGTTGTAGCGTAAGCATTTGTAGATACCCCATTTTAACTGCCATGGCACAACAATATAGTGTTCTGGGAACTGTAACTTTGTGCGATATTTAGCCTTATCTATCAGGGAGTTCTGGTGCCACAACAAACCACAGTTCCAAGAATTCCATAGTATTGAGAAATGGCAGTTCAAGTGGTATCAAACTGAATTATTTCTGCAGTGCAGATGCAGCCTTGGTCTACTTCTTCAGATGCAATTGATGATGATGATGACATTATTTGCACCCACCTTAGCTTTTCCCCAAACCTCAAAGCAGCTTACAATTTATGCAGGCTATTTCAGAATTGGCGTCTTAGCAGTGCTATTACCCAACTGTCTGCCCTGATAGTGAGAATGAAAGTAATTGTGAGCTTAGAAAAGTTACTTTCTGGATTACAACTCCTAGAATCCTTAGCCATTATGGTCACTGTTCTGGAAATTGCAGTCCAGCTTATTTGTTTGAATTAACTGAGAGACAGAGAAAAATGTTTCCAAAACTTGAAATCAGAAGCCATGCTGTGAGATTGCTTTTATAGCAATGGAGATTGCACTCTGCACATTCTCAAAAGCAGAGTGACCAGATGTCCTAACCACAAAGGAGGACAAGGCACGATAAAACGCAGGATGTTCAAGAAAAATAGACAACGTTACAAAATACAGTGGGCTGGGGTTTGGTTGCATGTCCGCCTGTGGATACCAAAATCCATGGATGCTCAAGTCTCATTACATACAATGGCATAGTAAAATGGTGCCCCGGCCTTATATAAAATGGTAAAATCAAGGTTTAATTTTTGGATGATGATGATGATGATGATGATGATGAGATTTGGGTGTGAAAGGAGGATGTAAGTTCTGAAAGTGGGGGGAAAATCCTGGGTTGACTGGCTATCCAGAGGTATCCTTTTTTTTCTTTGCAAATTTATACTTTCAAAAAGACCTGAAGCAGTTTTAGTTTGGCCTGTCTGTATGGAGCCTATATTTACTATCTATCTATCTATCTATCTATCTATAGAGAGCCAGCATGGCATAGGAGAGGCAGCGTGATGTAGTGGTTTGAGCATTGGTCTATGACTTTGGAGACTAGGGTTCAAGTTCTGGCTTGGCAATGTAGACCCATTGAGTGACCTTGGGCAAGTCACACTCTCTCAGCCCCAGAGGATGGCAATGGCAAACCTCTCTGAAGAAACATTTTTTGTGGGTTTTTCGGGATATGTGGCCATGTTTTGGAAGAGTTTCTTCCTGACGTATCACCAGCATCTGTGGCTGGCCCTTCAGAGAAGATGCATCGAAACAGATGCTGGCGAAATGTCAGGAATAAACTCTTCTAGAACATGGTCTCATAGTCCAAAAAAGCACAAAAAACTATGAATGCCAGCCGTGAAAGCCTTCGACACCCTCTGAAGAAACTTGCCAAGAAAAACCCCAGGATAGGTTCTCCCTTAGGGTTGCCGTAAATCGGAAAGGACTCAAAGGCACACAAGGACAACAAGAATTAGCTTGGCAAAATCAGATGTTCAATGTTCGCTCCCATTTCTGTGAATCCGTACATAACAAGGCAGGCACATGATGCCAAAGCCAGAGAGGAACCGTGTGAAAGTGAGAGGGAGGTAGAAGAAGGAGAGGTGGCTTGAGGCAGAGCAAGCCATACTCTGGAGATGCCAGTGCGCCTTGGTCCAGCCTCTTTGCAATGCTCCTGTGTGGCGAGAGTGCGGATCAATGCTCGCTCTGTGGAACCAAAGCTTGTGGCAGGAAAGGGGTGGAGGATGTGTGGGAAGGCTGGGGAGGGGTGAATGTGGGGGAAGGAGAGCCTCTTTCTCTTTCAGAAGATCCCAGTCCCAGTTTCCTGAGAGGATGGAGGGAGAAAACACCAGACTACGCTTTGCTTGCTCTGGTTGCATGATGGAGCATGGCAGGAAAAGTCCCAGCAAGTGAGTCTTGCAACTGCTGCAGTGCATCAGATTTATGGACTTATTTATGGATAAATCAGAATAACACCAGACTCTTTTAAACATATCCCGGGGGATAGAGACTCTGGACATTTGCTTATCCCTAACAGCTGGATTCCTGCGCCTGCCAAAGAACGGATAGAAAAGAGGTGCAACTTTCTGCCAGCCTCAAAGCAAGGTATCAGAGGAGCGTCCTTTTCTAGTATGGCTTTCTGGAAGAACCCAGTACCCCCAAACATGCTCTTCTTTGTGCTTCTGGTGGTTCAACTGATTCTAGGCCTTGGTGGCATGGCTGTGGCACTCTCCACTTGCCAAACCCTGGACCTGGAGGTGGCCCGGGCACGGCGGGTACAGGCCGTACGAGGGCAAATCCTTAGCAAGCTGCAACTGGTGGCACCTCCAGAGGAAGAAGAAGGAGTTCCTGACCAGCCACCGCCTGAGGTGATGTTACTATACAACAGCACAAAGGAGCTTTCGCGAGAGCGGGTGGTCTGTGGTGGCCGCAGCTCCAGCAGCAGCGAGGAAGAGGAGTACTACGCCAAGGAAGTGCGGCGTGTGGACATGTTGCCCCCTGGGCATGCTGACAGTAAGGGGCATTTAAAAGGGCAATGAGGTAGCTGGACACTGGGGTGCCAGAATGGCCAAAGGGTCAGAATCAAAGAACAACAACCCCAGTTAGGCTGCATCCGGACTCCAGAAATAATCTGGGTTGACATCACTTTTAACTTCCACAGCTCAAGGCTATGGCATTTCTGGGGACTGGAGTATGTAGAGGCACCAGAGGTCAAACTATAATTCTCAGATTTAGAGTCACAGAATCATAGAATTCTCACATTTCCATAGCACTGAGCCGTGGCAGTTCAAGTGGTGTCAAAGGGGATTGTTTCTGTGGTGCAGATGCAGCCTAGGAGTGTCTTGAAGGATTGGGTGCATATTGTTAAACGAAAGGAAAGTCCTAGAAAGTATATAAAGAGAAGCAACCAGGACTGGGCATGGAATTCAGAGGGTGGAAATATATACATTAGGCCCTTACTATCTGCTGGAGTTTGGGTCCAGAACCCTCTATGGTTACCAAAATCCGTGGATGCTCAAGTCCCATTAGATATGATGGTGTAGTAAAATGGTGCCCGTATATAAAATGGCAAAATCAAGGTTGGCTTTTAAAGAATTTATTTATTTATTGAATATTTTTCATGCTATGGATGCTTGAATCCGTGGATACAGAGCAACAACCATATCTATTCTTTTTTCATATAGTCACTTTCCAAACTCTGATATAATCAGGAATTGTTAGCTACATAAGAGGTAAGTGGGACTTCCATAGTCAGAGGCAATATGCCATACAAGTTTCATTGCCACAATCTCCTTGCTAAGTTTCAGGAAACATTTAGCAGGCCATCACTGTAAACAGCCGTCTTACCCAACTGGACTCTTCTTCAGTTCTTAGTATACAAAACATAAATAGAAGTGGAGTGGGATTCACAGGTGCCTATTGACCTCTAAGAAGCTCTCCATTATCACACCAAGCAGTGAGCTGCCTTGGGGTCATTTTTGGGAGAAAAGCAGCATAAAAATGAAATAAATAAGTAAATAAATAAAAATAGTAAGCTACAGGTGTGAAGGGCCTGCCTGTTTTCCTATGGAGACTTCACATGTTTGGCTGCAGAGACTTTATCAAACGGGGAAGGGCTTTGTGTGATGCAGTGGGTTATATTCCTCAAAACTGAAATGATCTAAAAACTGCATGTGAGCATATCAGAAAACTGGAGGCATGTGCAACCGCTGCATATTTGTTATTAGTGGACAGCCCACATGACAATAAATCAACAGCGGAGTTTTAAAAAATTACTTTATTGGACTGCAACTTCCAGAACTTATTATAGTGAATGGGAGCTATAGTCCTCCTTTCCAAGACATCATGTTGTTTTCGTCCCAGCCTCCTCTAATGCCTTATACTCTTCTCTTCTGCTTTGCAGACTCCATCACCAGCACCCAAACCAGTCCCTTCTTCCGCCTCCTGCGATTTGATGTCTCTGGGGCTGAACCCAACCTCAGTAGCCTCATTCAAGCTGAACTTCGTGTCTACAGAGTCCCCAATCCCCGGGCAAGAGCCACAGAGCAACGCGTGGAGCTCTATCAGGTTAGAATCACTTCTTCCATTTTCGGATTCCCAGCTACCATTTGCTGCCCATCTTCTCCTTGGCTCACTTTAGCAAGGAGTTGCAGCCTTTTGGTGGAGGACCCAGCTCAGGTTCTAACCCTGGATTTGCCCATTAAGGCCACATTCCCACTTACAGATAAATTGGTCCCCTATCCAAACTGACGGATCGATTTGACATTGAGTCGTGGTTCCCACTACATTTGCCCCAATCGCATTTTCTGGCATGGAATCGAATCAACATAACCCACTTATAGTTCCCATTCACAAATGAATCGATACAACATGATTCGGTTCCAGCCGACTGAAGGGGAAATTGGAATCGATTCCGATCCGCTTGTGGTTCACACTTGCGTGGAATTGATTTATAGAAAAAGAAGTGGGGAAAAAAATCAGCGTCAAAAAGACATGGTTTAAATGGGTCTGGAGCATGGCCCCCCTTTTGGAATCGCTTCAGTGATTCGGATGAAGTGGGAATCAGGGTCGTTTAAACCGTTTCGAACCAAATCACGATCCGGTTTAAAAGGTAGTGGGAATGAGCCGTAAAAGGATCAGGTAGGTGGGGATATGCCAACAGGGCAGGATTTTTGGAGAAGGAGTCCAGGATACTATTCAGCAGGGGAAATAGGAGACCTGTGCCACTACCATCAGGCTGGCTTACCTTAAAGTAAAGGTCTACACATTACTAGCATCCCATACGATGGTTAAATCTAGTCTAAAATGTTCTAACTGCACTATTGTCTAGGGATGGGCTAGATCCTCTGCCTGGATATGTTAGGAAACTGTAACTACTCTGACTAGACAGTACTGGAGTACCGCTCCTCTTCTTTTTCCTTGGCAATAGTCTTCCATAGTGAAAGTAGTTACTTGTATATAATCCTTATATAATAACTTTTATATAACCTTTGTATATAATAATACTTGCATATAATCAAGTACAAGTAGTTATGCTGGAGTTTAGTTCCAAGATCCCCTGTGAATAACAAAATCCGTGTATGCTCAAGTCCCATTAAATGCAATGGTATAGCAAAATGGTGTCCCTTATATAAAATGGGAAAATCAAGGTTTGATACTTGAAATTTATCCTTTTTTTAAAAATATGCTTGAATCCATGTATAAAACATCCGTGGATAAGGAGGGCCAACTGTACTTGTATATAATCATAGAATAGTAGAACTGGAGGGAACCCAAAGACCATCAGATCAGCTCCCTGCCATCGCTGTGTTTCTTTGGGTCCAAAATGTCTCTTAGAGAAAGGTCATCCTCTATCCTTTAGGAAATGTCTAGTGCTTTTAAAGCAGGCTGCATATGAAACAGAAATTCTTCAGGCATGGCTTTCCTCAACAAAGAATTAAAGACAGGTAAAATTGGAAGAGATTCCCAAGAGTTATTTAGTCCAACTCACTGGTAGTGCAGAAAATCCACAGTAAATTAATGCTAGATAAATGGCCAACCAACCTTTGGCTAAAAATCCCCAGTGAAGGTGAGGCTACCACTTTCAAAAGCTGCCACTGCCATTATCAAACAGCAATCGTCACCAGGAAGTTCTTCCTAGGAATGGAAAGAATATTTAAAAACATTGGGAAAATACAGGAAAAAATGTTTGTGATGAAAGTCTGGAGAATCTTGGGGGACTTATTCTGCACAAACTTTGCACATGGTGGTTTGGCGCGCGCAGAGAATAGCCTTTTCTGTGCAGGAATCAGCATTTTCAGCATGGAAAATGATATTTCAATGAAGACATAGCAATTCAGAAAATGGTGTAATTGGAGATTTCTTCTGCATGAAATTGGCAGATGGTTGTTTTGCATAGTCAACTGGATTTTCTCCTTGGGATTTAATATTTCCGCATTGGAATGTTATTTTCTGTTTTTTGTGTAAAACAGCCACGTGCAAATTTGGCACCGAACAAGTCCTGAATTGCAGACAGCCTTTGAAAACGGTGTGGTTTTTTTAAGGCTTTCTTGAGGTGGAGAGAAAATTGCTGAAATTACTTGTTGCTCTCGTTGGGAAGACATTTAGTAAAGAATGACATCCCTACTTCTTCCTAGCATTTAGACAGAAAGTCCTGTCTTGTCATTTCAATCTGGCTTTTTTCTGAATCCTTCTCTTCCTCAGGCTCACTATAACTGGAGATTCAGCCACTCCACCTTTTGGGTTCCAGAGTTTCCTTAATTTGTTGTCAGCACAAGAGCTTCTGCTTAAAATAAATAAAGGGTGGTATTCTTACTTTCTGGAAGGCTGCAGTTAGTAGTAGCTGAGCTCTTCTGTTTGGCTGTATAAACCTAGTCCCAGCTGGTTTCAACCTATGCAGTCTATACTAATGAATTAAGCCATTGTTTTTCAAAAAACAGGTTTGTCATATTTATTTTGTCTTGTCTTGATTTTGGAAACAACTTTGGGTAGTGTAAGAGCAAAGGCACAGTAGAGTGGGCCCTTGGTATCCACTGGGATTTGGTTCCAGGATCCCCGGTGGATGCCAAAATCCATGGATGTTCAAGTCCCATTAAATACAGTGGAGAGTAAAATGGTGTACCTTATATAAAATGCCAAATTCAAAGTTTGCTCTTTGGAATTTATACATTTTTTTAAAAAAAACTTTCAGTCCATGGATGGTTGAATTTGTGGGTATGGAGAGCTGACTGTATAAACACCCCTGCTATAACAACAACCAAACTCTCCCCAGGTGGTCCAGGCAAGGGAGCCCTCGGCACCAACCCAGCGCTACGTGGAGAGCCGGACATTACGCCCAACTGACCGGGCCGAATGGGTCTCCTTTGACGTTACAGAGACCGTCAGCCAGTGGCTGGACAAGAGAGGTGAGGGTCCTTCTCTACCAAGCAGTTGTAGCAAGTGGTGGTTCTTCAACAGGCACGTTTTATGTTCACGGGCTTCATGGGTTACCATATTTGACCTGATTTTTCTGACATTTGGGTAAGCTGATGGTAAATTTTAGGCATATTTGCTGCCTTCTCCTCCTGCCTTAGGCATCCTGGGGGTTATTTTGGGCTCATACAGACATGCCAAAATAAAGCTGCTTTGGGTCACTTTGGAGTTTTTGCTGTTTAGATGTTGCATGCGTCCTAAGAGGCCAGAAGCCACACCAAAGCCACGCTCCAGTCCTAAGGACTGGACCACAGCTTTGGCACAGCTTCTGGCCTCTTAAGACACATGCATCATTTAAACAGCATACCTCCAAAGTGACCTGAAGCAGCTTTATTTTGGCCTGTCTGTACGGGCCCTTAGACTGAGAAAATAATCTCAGTAGCATATGGGTTGACTCTTTGTCATTTGCATGCATTTTGAATGCACTTGATAAGTTGGCCAAAACCCCCACTCAACCCGGGATAATTGATATCAAGTGTTCCCTGGTTTTCCTAAAAGATTTGCATTCTCAGCTGTGGGAATAACCAATATGAATAGACCCGGGATAAACCTCTGCATGCCTTGAACATGCTTCAAATACATTTGCGCCATCAACTCCATCTTTATTCATGGTGCTGACATGTGTGAGCAACAGAACACGCAGAGATGTGGTTACGATAAAAGAAAAAGCTTGAACAACAAAATATGTTAGTGAGATTATTTGGATAGTTATTCTTAAAAAAGACAATGTCTGAATAGGGTCCTGGTGCTGCCTATTATAGGGGATATGCCTGAACCATGGAATACCTGAGTTCTTTAAAGGAAGGGATGCATATAAACAAATCAAATTTTCAATTCTCTACAGTACCTCTTGCCTCTAACACCCATTTGTTGTTCATTGTTGTGTGCCTTCAAGTCATTTCTGACTTATGGCTACCCTATCGTGAGGTTTTCTTGGCAGGATTTGTTCAGTGCAGGTTTGCCATTGCTTTCCCCTGAGCGTTAGAGAGTGTGACTTGCCCAAAGTCACCCAGTGGGTTTCATGGCAGAGTAGGGAATTGAACCCTGGTCTCCAGAGTCACAGTCCAACACTCAGACCACTACGCCATGCTGGCACACACGTAAATGTGTAGTCGAGATCTTTCATGGCTTACATCCATAGGTTTTTTGGGGGGATTTTTAGGGCTCTGTGGCAATGTTCTAGAAAAGTTTATTCCTGACCTTTTGCCAGCATCTGTGGCTGGTATCTTCAGAGAAATGCTGGTGAAACGTCAGGAATAAACTCTTCTGGAACATGGCCACATAGCCTGAAAAACCCACAAAAAACTAAACACATAAATGCTTGCACAATCTGGACCAACTTTTGCAGCCTACTCTGATATTTCATACTCTGCACTTACCCTGATGAATATTTTAGCTATAGGAGCTGTAGTCCAACACCTCTGGAAGGTGCAGGGTGCTCTTTGCATTCTTGCCTTCATGACTGAGAAATCAGAATTCTCCATTGTAATCATTCTCCACATTTTGTCCTCTTCGCCAGAGAGAAACCTGGGCCTTAAACTGGGGGTGCACTGTCCCTGCTGCACTTTCGTGGCTACCGGAAACACCATTAACCCCAACCACAGTGAGGAAATGGAAGCGCGCTTTGCAGGTATGAAGGCAGGTGTGCATGAGTGGAGATGGGGAGGAGATTTCAACCCTCCTGTCCTCCCTTTCCCCATAAGGATCTCTCAAAGCTGCCTTCTCTCCTCACAGGTCTGGATGATGAACTCATCAAAGAGGCATGGAAAGGACGTGCACGGCCCCCAGACCTCAGTGGCAAGGACCCCCACCTTATTCTCACCCTACTGCCCCCACATCGGCTGGAGCCTTCCCCAAAGGGCCGACGTCGCAGGGCAGCCAACACCCCCAGATGCTCCAGGTAAGGAAGCATAGCCTGTACAAAGAAATTTGTCTGATGTATATGTGTATAATATAGGTATGGTATGGAGGAAGAGGGTGGTCATTCAGGACCACCCATGGATGAAGATAAATACTGGGGAACTGTGGGGCAGACAAAAGGAAGGGTGTCTTAATACAGAGGATATCATAGAGTTGGAAGAGACCCTAAGGGCCATCCAGTTCAACCCCATTCTGCCATGCAGGAAGACACAGTCAAAGCATCTCCGACAGATGGCCATCCAGCCTCTGTTTAAAAACTTCCAAAGATGGAGACTCCATCACTCTCCAAGGGAGTATGTTTCATGTTAAACTTTGGAATGTGCTGCTACAAAATATACGGTTGCCACACTGGACATACTTGAAAGCGCATTAGATAAATCCAGAGAGGATAAGACTGTCCATAGCTACTGGTCACAATGACTATAGATCACTTCCAGGACCAGAGGCAGTGTGCCTGAGTATATCTGGGGAACATGAGTAAGAGGTTGAGATAGTTCTCACCTCCCTCTTGTAGGCTTCTTTCTCGGTCCTCAGGTTGGTTATTGTAAGATCATGGAAACAAAGGAACTAGATAGGCCTTTCATCATGGTTCTTCTCACCTTACATTCTAAAATATCGTACAGGTGTCTATGCATGCTTATGCATGCTTCTGAAAGATACTTCAAAATGTTCATTGATCTGGGTATCTAGAATGGCCCAATATGAAGAGAGGGTCAACATAGCTCCTACAAGTCCTCTCCCCTAGCTGTGTCTCATTTCCCCAATTCATCCTGGGATGTCATCCTAACACCTTATTTCAGGAAGTTGCACAGACTGTAAGGAGGGAATGCAGGCACTGACTGAGCAACCTGCATTGGCTGCTAGAAAGTGCAGCAATTCCTACCTTTAATCACAGGAACTATAAACTGGTATTTCTGCTGGTACAATAGTCAGTATAACATATTGTCAATTGAACAATCTTTGAAGACTATCAAGACTTAGCAAACTGGGTACAATGATAATATGTCTACTTTTATTGGCAAGATTGTACCAACTCTGAATGCAGAGATTGTGTTTGGACCTGTTGTGTGTTAGGAGACCCTCTTGGGTACTTTTGGTCTGCTTCTTGCAGCTGTCTTCTCCATTAGGAATATCATTTTGTTTTATGTGTCTGTGTGTTGTGTGCCTTCAAGTCGTTTCTGATTTATGTCGACCCTAAGGCAAACATATCACATTGATTTCTTGGCAGGATTTATTCCGGGGAGGTTTGCCATTGCCTTCCCCTGAGGCTGAGAGTGTGTGACCCACCCACGGTCACTCAATGGGTTTCATGGCCAAGCGGGGAATCGAACCCTGGACTCCAGAGTTGTAGTCCAACACTCAAACCACTACGCCACGCCGGCTTTTTCCTAATAGCACAATAGCCCAAATGCATGTAAATTTATACAAAATTTAGCAACACCTCTTCATCCCATCTGTGATCATGCCTAACTCCTTGCAAAAAGAAAAAGCCAGTAATTGCATGTTGCGCTAAGAGAAAGTCACTTCCTTCCATCTCATTGCTAAACAAACCTCACAAGCGCGCCTGTGTTACTTCTAATGCTTTTGGGTAGTCCTGTGCCACTGCAAACTTCTTTGAGCACTTCTCTGCCAGCACTTAATAAATCTTAAAACCTCTCCCATGCCACTGCTAGCCCTGAAGAGTAATCCTATGCTGCTGCTAAACCTTACAAGTACCCTATATTTCTGCTAAATTTTATGAGCACTCTCACATCACTGCTACCTGAGAACTTTTGGTTGTGACTGCTGACCCTTCATGAACACTCCCATTCTGCTGCCGAGTGCTTCTGCATCTCTGTTAAACCTCATTATCACACCCATTTGTTTCATTCTCATCCCTGCCACTGCTTTGATATCATCATCATCATCCCTGAGATGTAGAGCCTTATCGTATTACACTCATCCCTCCACATTTGCAGTTTTGGCTTTTGCGGATTTGATTATTCACGGATTTTATGACTACAGTTAGCCCTTCTTATCCATGGATTTATTATCCATGGGTTCGAGCAACCATGGCTTGAATATATTTTAAAAAGTATAAATTCCAAATAGCAAGCCCTGATTTTGCATTTTACAGGGGACACCACTTTGTTATGATATTATATTTAATGGGATTTGAACATCCACAGATTTTGTTATCTATGGGGGATCCTGGAACCAAGCCCCAGCGAATAACAAGGACCCACTGCATGTTCTCTCTAAGAATATTTAGGTCCTCCAGCACAACTCTGTGGTCAACTTTAACCAAAAGTCACACTGAAGGAACTAGAGATTCCTAGAGAGAACACTCCACTGGGCCTTCGTAGCTCCTCCAGCGCAATTTTATGGTCAATGTCTGGCAGATGTTGACCACAGAGTTGCACTGGAGGACCTAGAAATTCCTAGAGAGGGGTTCTCTTAGGTAAAAAACATAGTGTTTTTGTTATTTGTGGGTTTTCCACATTCATGGGGTTCCTGTGCCCCTAACCCCAGCGAATGTGGAGGGAGAAGTGTATTAAACAAACTTGGGAGGCAAAGAAAAGACGTCACTTTTCCCCCCTCCCTCTACATGATTATCGTTCTCTTCAGGTTGTTAAAGCATGAGAGAGCATTGTAAAAGCCTCATTTTTGCCAAATGGATTATTTCAATTTGGCAAATGGGACACTTTTACGACCCTGTCCCATGGTTTTACAAAAGTGAACAACATTGTGAAGAGAGAGAAAAGAAAAGACCTACCTTTTCGTTTGCTTCCCAAGTTTGTTTAATAATGCAATAAGGCGCTTACACTAGATTTTGATTGAATGATTCTCCAGGGAAGCTTCCACCAGATTGCAATGATTAAAACACAATAAAAAATTATGGATACACACCAGCAGAGTGTGCTTCCCTTAAGTAACACCAGCCTAGGGCAATTTCTCTGCAGCAGAGAGGTACGCTAGAGGAAAGCAAGCTCCCCACAACAGCTCCTTTTCTAGACCATAGGTTGGAAACGTTATTGTCCTTGATCAATGAACCAAAAGCCTGTACCCAGTGGTCATTGTAGTACAAAGGTAGCAACTTTTAAAGCTCTGCTCTGGCCAGGGGTTGAGACCAGGATGGCCATCCTTTCTGCTGTCCAGTGGTTGCTCTTTGTCTTGGAGAGACACAATTAGCAGAGTGCTTCTGGATTCTGCCTTGGGCATGGTGTTTTTCATACATATTTATGAATCCTTTACATGCTGGAATAATTGTTGTTGTTAGCTGCCTTCAAGTCAACTTTGACTTATGGCGACCCTATGAATGACCCTCCAAATAGAGTGGGAGTCTCCTTCCTTGGAGGTATTTAAACAGAGGCTGGATGTCCATCTGTCAGGGATGCTTTGATTGAAAGTTCCTGCATGGCAGAATGGGGTTGGACTGGATGGCCCTTGCAGTCTCTTCCAACTTTACAATTCTATGATTCTATAAGTCACTTTATCCTCAACAGCCCTGCCCAGGTCTTGCAGACTCAGGGCCACTGTGGCTTCCATAGAATTATAGAATTATAGAGTTAGAAGAAACCACAAGGGCCATCCAGTCCAACCCCATTCTGCCATGCAGGAACTCTCAAACAAAGCATACCAGACAGATGGCCATCCAGCCTCTGTTTAAAGACCTCCAAGAAAGGAGATTCCACTACACTCCCAGGGAGTTTGTTCCACTGTCAAACAGCCCTTACTGTCAGGACGTTCCTCCTAATGTTGAGCTGGAATCTCTTTTCCTGTAGCTTGCATTCATTGTTCTAGGTCCTGCTCTCTGGAGCAGCAGAAAACGAGCTTACTTCATGATTATCTCCATCTGGTATTCAGGTTTTCTCTTTTCCTACTACCCTCAATCTTACCAAGCATTATTGTCTTTTCTAGTGAGTCATGTCTTCTCATAATATGGTCACTTTAGTCATCTTGGCCAAATTTACTCATCAATTTAGTCATCTTGTCTATAGAGAGATCCGTCCTAATTTGCTCTCGGGCCCATTTATTTGTCTTTTTAGCAGTTCCCTGTAGTTCTCCAGCACCACATTTCAAATGAGTTTATTAGATATTTTTTTTACCGTCCAGCTTTCACAACCATACGAAGAAATTGGAAATACGATGACATGGACAATCCTGACTTTAGTATTCAATGATACATCTTTAAACTTCAGGATCTTGTCTAGTTCCTTCATAGCTGCCGTTCCTAGACTTACTCTTCTTTTGATTTCTTGAGTGTAGTCTCCATTCTGATTTACTGAAGTGAGCTATGGAAACTCTTTCACTATTTCAGTGTCTTCACCATCTACTTTAAAGTTCTGTAAATCAACAGAGGTATTTATTTTTGTTTTATTATTTAATGTTCAGTTGTAAGCCTGCCTTTGCACTTTCTGCTTTGGCTTTCTTCAACAACTGTTCCAAGCCTTTGGCCTTTTTCCAAGTCATTGCTTCCTTCCAACGCTATGTTTCTATTATTCTAAGTACAAGACACCAGCCTCATTTATATATCTCAGCTATTTTTGTTCAGCCGGTGCCGCCTCCTGTAGCTGTTAGTCCCATTGGTTAATATGGTGTGAATTTGCTGCTTTTATACTTATGGTTTTTTCTCCTTACTCCCTGCCCACAACTCCACCTTCTTCCAGGAGTACAGATCAGGGCTGCTGCCTCCGCACCCTCTACATTGATTTCCGCAAAGATCTAAAATGGAAGTGGATCCACCAGCCCAAAGGTTATAAGGCCAATTTCTGTGCTGGAAGCTGCCGTTATGTATGGAGCACTGACACACAGTACAACATGGTGAGAATGGGCCCATGCCATCCCAGGGGACTGTATCTCTCTGTCCCAACTTGCAGTCAGACTGTTCTAGTAATGTATTGCTATGGGTCCTGATGGTATCACAGTGCTCTGTATCAACATGGAGAACTGTGGGACCGCCGGGACTCCTAGCAATACATTACTAGGGCCCTTATCACACGAACAAAATTTGAAGTTATCCCAGGATCAGTGTGAAGGCAATGTGAAGGCAATGCAGGGGCAATCACTGGGTTTTGAGTTTGTTTATCACACGATGCCAAACGCAATCAGGAGCCATCTTAAACACAATCGGGGGTCATTCCAGGATCATTCCAGGGTTAGGTAAAGTTTCAAGTTTGTTTATCACATGATGCCAAACACAATCAGGAGCCATCCTAAACACAATTGGGAGTCATTCTAGGGCCATTCCAGGGTTAGGTAAATTCGGGGGGAAAGAGGATTTACCTAACCCCGGGATGACCCTGAAATGACCCCCAATTGTGTTTAAGATGGCTCCTGATTGAAACCCCATGATTGTCCCTGCATTGCCTTCACCTTGACCCTGGGATAACTTCAAATTTTGCTCGTGTGATAAGGGCCTTGGACAGGGTGACTGCAAAAATGCAACACAGACAGAGAGCTTGGAAAATTACCTTTTTTGGATAATACCAAAATCTCTCAGCTGGCATTCTGGAACTTGTCATCTGAAAAACCTAACTTTTCCAAGTTCTGCAAGATAACAATTCTTGGATGGTTTCAGAGTAGTATGTTTTCCCTCCAGTATGTTCCTACTTTCTCTTGTTTCTTTTAATTTGGAGTCGCTGCTGCTCCCATTCCCCATCTATAGTAGTGACAAAGTAGATAAAAAATTAATATTAACAACGTGTATGGTGCTTTATGATATAACATAAGCATAAGAGAAAGAAAGAAGGAAAATCCTTCACTTTGTGAAGTTTAAAGTCTTTAGACCAGCGGGTTTCAATATTTGTGTACCCCAAAAGGTCCATGTTGTATCAGTGAGCCTCGAGTAAATGGAGGGAAGTGCTGCTTATGTTTGTTTGACTTTTTAAAAAGTGTCGTGGGATTTGCACATTGTCCTGCAGTGTGGGGAGGTAAACCTTAATGCTGAGTCTAGCTTCTCCCTCATGCTTCACCCATTGGGTTTCTGATCTATAAGGGCCCGCACAGACAGGCCAAAATAAAGCTGGTTCGGGTCACTTTGGAAGTATGCTGTTTAAACGCTGCAGGCATCCTAGGAGGCTGGAAGCCACGCCAAAGTCATGCTCCAGTCCTAAGGACTAAAGTGCAGCTTCTGGCCTCTTAAGATGCGTGTGACATTTAAACAGCATACCTCCAAAGTGACCCGAAGCAGCTTTATTCTGGCCTGTCTGTTTGGGCCCTAAGTTATCCTTACCTACCTAAGAAGGAGAGCCAGTCTCACCTTCCATCCTGCCTCAGGTTGAATCAGGAGAGGGCTTTTGTGTTCCAGCGCCTTCAGCCTGAGGGATTGGTTTCTGAAAAAAATATCCCTGGTTTGTGGGTCAAGAGGCCTTGATTTGTATTGCTGGTACCATCCTAATGTGGTACACTCAGTCGGTGGTATGGTCAGCCTCAGCTTAATAGATATGGATTACATTGCCAAGTTCTCCTGTGATGAGGAGTTGGCAGATTGCACAAGCACCTTTGAGTCGATCAGAAAGAATGAATTGATCCACCCCTACTGGGATATGGTTCCCTTTTGTGCTGCAGAGGTGGCTTGAGAGTGTGACGTTGGTGCATCTGACCAGTGGCATCACTGAAGGTGCAGGAGGTGCAGTCCACACTGGGAGACACCCCAGAAGAGGGCTGACACCTGATTGGGCCTCCTCTTGTTGTGCTCCTCTGAGGTTGTGGCAGTGATAAAGGCCTCCTCATGAGGAGATATCCACTGCTGCAGTAAAGCAAAGGGCCCAGCATGCCCCCAGCAGCCCCAGTACACACACCGGATGACACCAGGGGTGAGGATGCCACTGGATTTTATCATACTAGAGAGTTGTCAGGCATGGTTTCGTCTGCGTGGATAAGTCCATTGGACATTCCCACTCCTACTCTGCTCTCATCCCTAGGTATCAATGGTTATCAATAGCTTTTTGTGGGTTTTCGGGCTATGTGGCCATGTTCTAGAAGAGTTTACTCCTGACATTTCACCAGCATTTGTGGCTAGCATCTTCAGAGAAGATGGCAGTCACAGATGCTGGCGAAACATCAGGAACAAACATGGCCACATAGCCTGAAAAACCCACAAAAAAACTATGGATGCTGACCATGAAAGCCTTTAAAGTCACAATGGTTATCAGTGGTTAAGAGTTCCCTTGTCAGTTATGTAACTGGCTTTCCCTCATAGCCAGGAAGACTGTGAACTCGGGGTGTTGGAGTGGATGAAATGGCAGCAAGTCTGTTAGCTGGCCAAGGTGGTAGACGTGTTGTGCCCATTCGGAAAGGTATGGGGGGGGGGGGGAATGCAAGCTCAGTAAAGAAGAGCTCTGCGATCCTCACATGCCCTCCAGTGGCCAAGAAATGCATCATGCTTCAGATGCTTCATCTTTTTCTAAGGAGGGAGGAATGTCCCAAGGAGACACCTTAGATGGTTTCTCCCCTTCGTAGTGTCGCTAGGATTAGCGTCACACGCTGCAGCATGGTGTCACCCCTGCATTGACCTTCTCTTATACCATACCATACAGAATCCTTAGTACAGTCGGCCCTTCTTATACACGGATTTTTTATACACGGATTCAAGCATACACGGTTTGAAAATATTCCAAAAAAGTATAAATTTACCTTGATTTTCCATTTTTATTAGGGACACCATTTTGCTATGTCATTATATTTAATGGGATTTGAGCATACACGGATTTTGTTATACATGGGGGATCTTGGAACCAAATCCCAGTGTATAACAAGGGTCCACTGTAATCTTTTTTGTACTACTGCAAAGCTATAGCTGTGTTAATCTGTAGAATCAGTATGTGGAGAGACCTTGTAGTACCTTGTGGACTAACTGAAAGAAAGAAATTGGCAGCATAAGCTTCCGTAGGTTTCAGTCTGCTTCCTCAGATGCATTACAAATGTTACCCATAAATCATAATTCACTGACTATATCACTGAATGACATTTTAATAGTTGTGACATAAACAACTAGCAAAATTAAAATTATGCCCAGCCCTAACCTAATGGTAGGCTTGGCCCTGAGAGGTGGATCCCATAAATGTTTTAAGGGGGTCCCATAAGTGCTTAAGGCATAAGAGCCAGACACAGGGAACCCAGCAGAGATCAAGTGTTTTCAACAAGTAGAGAGCGGGTCAATTGATGTTCTCCACTGTTTCTTTCTTCAACCTTTTCTCCCAGGTGCTTCCTTTGTACAACAAGCGAATCCAGAACTCCTCGGCTGCTCCTTGCTGCGTCCCTCATGAGTTGGAGCCCGGACCATCCTCTACTATGTCGGTCGCTTGCCCAAAGTGCAACAACTCAGCAATATGGTTGTCAAGTCTTGTCGGTGCCGTTAAGAATGAGTGTATGTTACCATGGATCCTGAGACACCTTCCCCAACATTTTCCCGGGGCCACCAAGGATTCTACCTTGACCTAATATCTCCCCCAACCCAGTTCCACCATATTTATTCTGACCCGCCTTCCAGGAAGAACTCCTCTTCTTCCTTTGTGCTTCTACCAACCAGTGAAAGACCACTCCTCATGCTCTGGCTCAGGTCACAAATGAATGTCCTCACCTTACATTTGCCCAGATAAGATGAAAGCAACCGGTGAGGCTTTGGTCTTTGGTCTCTCTTGTACTACACAGTTATTTGTGTTATGTTAACCACCTTGAATCACTCTCAGCTCATGGTGCACCCTGTGGATGAGACATCCCAGACTCTCTATCCTCCCCTACTACTTAGATACTATATTTATACCTATGACCTCCTTAATAGAGTCCATCCATCTCGCAGTAGTCTTCCTCTTTCTCCTTCCCTCCACCCTTTCCTAGCAATATTGTCTTTTACAATGAGGCATTCTTCTCATGATGTGGCAAAGTACGATAGCCTTGCTTTATCATCCTGGCTTTCTGGCCGACTGTACTAGGACCATTGTGTGTCTTTTTGGCTGTCTATGGGATCCTCAGCACTCTTCTCCAGCATCACGCCTCCAATGAACTGATCTCTTCCCATCCGCTTTCTTCACTGTCCAGCTCGCCATCCGTACATGGCAAGAGGAAATACAATGGCTTGTGTGATCAACTTTTGTGCTCAGTTGTATATCTTTACTCTTTGGGAACTCTTCTGGTTCTTTCATAGCTGCCCTGGAAGTCCCTATTCTGATCATCTTTACCAAGATATGGGAACTTGTTACTATTTCGATTTCCTCGTGTTCTAGGTTGCATTTGTGTATCTTCTGTGGTCATTATTTTTGTTGTCTTTGGTTGAGCAGTGAGCCTCCCTTGCACTTTCTCCTTGATCTTCCTAGTACCATTCCAGTTCTGTGATGTTTTCTGCTAGCAGTATGGTGTTGTCTGCCAAGCTTAGATTGTTGTGTAGCCTTCCCTATTTTCACCCTCCTTTCTCCTTCTGTGTCCAAATTATAGCACTTCAACATGGCTTCAACTGCTGTGGCTGCATCATAAAGAACCTAGGATCATAGCTGTATGAGGTGCTAGAGCTCTTGGACTGAGATTTCTCAATTCCTTGCTAAATTAACATCCCGGGAGCACAGTGAGTTAAAATGGTTTCTAAGTGCTACAAGTGTGTAGTATGAAAGAGAGTAACTAGCATGGCAGTGTCCCAAGTAATTGGTTCCCTATCCCTAAAATATGTGATGCTGGCCCTTTCTAAACAGATCAGATACACTGGGGCTGGAAATCTGCTTGGAAGGTTCCTATGCTTCCAGTGTAGGCCAGGTGTGAGCAGATTTTAGGCTTACAAGAGCTGTTTGTCTTTCTGCTACAACACCCAAGGTCCCCTCACCAAAGCCAAGTGCAAAACAAAGTGACTTAAGAAGTCAGATTAGCCATTGCTTTTAAAGATGTGCTCAGCTCAGGAATTGTTTTCAGTACCAGACCACCAAAGATCTTTATGAACAAATCTAGCCCTGTTTTACTCCAAGCTTCCTTGTTCAGTAGCCTGGGGGTTTTGGCTTCTTGTTGTTGCTGTTGATAAGACATGAGTTGGAAATGGTTTCCCATCTACTGCTGATCCTCAAGACAGAGGGACCAGATGTCCTCCTTTTCCAGGACATCTCCTCCATTTCCACCATTCCACCAATACTCTCCCCATAAAGGGTCATGTGCAGCCATGCAAAATCAATGTGAAGAAGTCCCCTTTTCTGTCCCTGTCTCTTCCTTTCTTCCCATTTCCTTTCAATCATAAGTAACTGGTTCACTTTTGCATTTCCCTGTCTCAGGTTACAAGCTCTCATTTTATTTTTCCCTCTTTAACCGGATCGGTCAGTCCATTATATGAGCATTATGTGCTCTTTCTCCAGAGGGAATGTGTGACCTCTCTCCTCGCTCTTTCCTTTACCGGCCCAAGCTCTTGCAAACTCTGTTTGAAGCTTTTTGGGAATTCCAAATGTCCTCCTTCTGAGCACCCTAAGAAGCATGCATTTATATTTCTAGAGCATTTTTAGCTTTTATTTGGGAATGTTCTCCATTTTTTACGGTGCCTTGTCCTCCTTTGCAGTTAGGACATCTGGTCACCCTGCCTCAGAATAGCACCCAGAAGGTCTTGTTTCTGTCCATTCTGTGGAATACTTCCCAAGTTTAGTTTAGTCAGCTTTAAGATGGCACATTTTCAGTGGCATTCCCCTGTTTCATCGTGTTTTTCGAGTGTGAGGTCCGAGACGTGGGTTTGATGAGATCTCCTTTTCTCAGGTTGAGCAGCAGCAGTCTGTCTGTGCAGCCTGAAATCTGTCAAGCCCTCTTCCATTATTTTGGGGGAAATCCTGCAGCAGTTCATGATGCGCATGCATGCACACACATGCACATAGGGGCTCTCAAAACGGAGTGCCTGTTGAAGGCTTGGCACAGAGGCAACAAGTGCAAACAGAGGGCAGAGTGGCATGTGGAGCAGCAGGTTGCCAACACAAAGGATCCTTCATGGGGAAAAAGGAATATGGAGCACCGAGAGAAGCAAGACTTTGTGTTTTAATGTCATAAGGAGGAGGATTTGGGGGGGGGGAGGATAGGAAAGAGGCAGACAGAAGGGAGTGAGGGGGCCTTAGCTTGACTACAGGTAAATATTGAGAGGGAACTGCTTTAGAGTTTTGGCCTTGGAGCTGAATGGGCACAAACAAGAACACAGATGGATGGGGAGGCCTATCTTTTGGAGGAGATGGCAAGGTCACAGTGTCCCCCTCCATTCCTTTTGTACATCCCCAACCTAAGAAGACGTGATGGCAAGGACAACTGGGTTTGGAGAAGGGATTTCCCTTGCCCTACAATTTCCAGGGGTTTTATTAATAAAAATTAAGAAAACAAATGACAAAAGTAATTTGACTGAGGAAAACAATTTATTACTTTGTTGGGCTGTGAATAAAATCACTTTTGCAACACCATGGCCTTGTCTTTCCTGCCCAACCCTACCTCCATAGGAGAGAGCCAGTGTTTCATAGCCTTTTGTCTTTGATGTCAATGTGCCACTCTGTGGCATGCTTTGGTCAAGCCCCACCTGGAATACTGTGTCTAGTTCTGGGCACTACAGTTCAAGAAGGATGTGGACAAGCTGGAGCAGGTCCAAAGGAGATGCGTATACACTCATGTATAAGTCTAGAAACTTTAGTCAAAAAATCAACCCCAAAAATCTGGGTCGACTTATCTATGGGTCAATGTAAATACTGTACCTTAACTCTTATCAAAATAGGAACCATCCCTTCTTGAGTTGAGTGGTGAAGGGCGAAACCTTAGTCCATTCTGAGATAACCTAAAAGAAGCGCTACTATCTCCGTGGTGGCACTGCCTCTGGCCTTTTTGAATGGCTGGGTGGGCAACAGTGGTGCGATTTGGCATCATTTTCTTTCCTTTGTCCTTTACATCCTTGCCACATACCCCTAGGTTTA
Source organism: Sceloporus undulatus (assembly GCF_019175285.1). Taxonomy (NCBI): domain Eukaryota; kingdom Metazoa; phylum Chordata; class Lepidosauria; order Squamata; family Phrynosomatidae; genus Sceloporus; species Sceloporus undulatus. The sequence goes on along the minus strand of NC_056530.1, from coordinate 32,452,719 downwards.
CCCTTGACTTAAAATCATAGAAGAGTTTGAGAGAGAGAGAGAGAAGGCACTTCGGCCCAATGCACACGAGAAATGGAGTTCACGGGAAAAAAGGAAAAAGAGGCGGGTGAAGGCGCGCGTGGCGCAACCAAGAGAGAGGAGTGCATGCTGGGGGATGTAGTCTTTTGCCTTGTGGGTGGGACATTTTTATTTTATCATTTTTTACTGGTGTGTTTAAGGCCCCCCAACTGCGCCCTTTCATTTATTTTGGACCCCAGCTCCCAGAAGCCTCTGCCATGTGGCCAATCGCCTGGTTTCAGGGAGCTGAAGTCCAAGAAACCCCTTAAAGGGCACAGTAGAGGCGCCCCATCAACCTGCCCAAACGCTAGGGTGCATGCACACAAGCCCACAGGCACAAATAGGGGGACGGCTTTGGCGCACATGCGCAGTGCAGCCCTTTCCACATACCTGGCTGCAGAGGATTCTGGAAGGCAATTGATCAGAAAGGAACACCTTGCGGCCGAGGGATATTAGACCCGGAGGAAAATGGCGGAACCCAGGCCCAGACTGCATCCCTGCCTTCCTTCGCAGGAGAAGCTGGGCCCCAGGACACCAGGGAAAGGACAGAAAGAGGAAGGCTCCCCAAAACCCAGTAAGGCGTTTATAGATATTTGCCCATAGGGAGACATTGGGGAATATGGGGTGGCCTGGGAAGACTATGGATGGCCCTTGCGGTCTCTTTCAACTCTATGTTCTGATTCTGAAACCCCATTCAACCTCTTCTGATTATTTTAACGTATAGTTTTAATGTGCTATTGCATTGAATTGATGTTTAAAGGGAGAGGGGAGGAAATAATTGGGTTACTATATGTATTATATGGATTTTTAACTGTTAGACCGCTTCCATTGTCCTTGACAGAGAAGTGGGGTATAAATAAAACTTTTATAATATCTCTTTATTACTCTGTTGGCAAGACATTACGCTGAGGTTGAAGTTGCAGGATTTCCCGGAAGTAGCAGGGGAGCAGCAGTCCATTGGCATCACCAGAGTGAGGAGGACTCCATTCGCTGAGCGGAAAAGGAGATCCCATCTCAAAAAAATATCCGGGTCAGGAAAAGACATGCCGTAAAGTACAAAAACCACAGCCTGAATCCTGGCCAGGAACGTGGGTGCCTGGAAAGACTTCAACAAACTTGAGCCCCCCCCCTTTATTCTCCATTGGATGAAGGGACGGCTCTGAAAACCCCCTAAAAGTCAAGGGTCCTGGACCCATTTCTATCCGTAACACTAAGCAGCAGAGATATAAGGACCTTCACTTCTTCAGACATTAAACATTAAAGGACCTTGAATTCTTCAGATATTTTGGACTACAACTTCCATCATACTTTACCACGGCCATGCTGGCGATGAATTTTGGAGTTGAGGACCAAACTATCTGAGATCCAAAGGTTCTCACCAACGTAGAATCATAGAGCTGGAAGAGACCCAAGGGCCACCCGGTCCAACCCTATTCTGCCATGCAGGAACTCACCATCAAAGTACTCCCAATGGATGGCCATCCAGCCTGTTTAAAAACCTCCAAAGAAAGAGAATTACTACACTCCAAGGGAGCATCTTCCACTGTTGACCAGATCTTACTGTCAGGAAGTTCCTCCTAATGTTCAGGTGGAATCTCTTTTTCCTGTGAGTGCATCCATTGCTCTGAATCCTATTCTCTGGACAGCAGAAAACAATCTTGCTCCATTCTCAATAGGACACCCTTCATATTTAACCATGGCTATCATATCGCCTCTTAACCATCTCTTCTCCAGGCTGAATAGACCCAGCTTCCTAAGTCCTCATAGGGCACGGTTTCCATGAGGCTTTGGACATAAGATTCAATGCAACACCACGCCAACTTTTATTTTTCCATTCCTCTGAACTTTCCAGATCAACTTGTGTGATTTCTCTGACCATATTCAGAAAGGACATTTGTTTCATGGAGCACAGCCACAGCGGGTGCTAGATGAGCAACAGCAAGGTGATGGAGGAGAAAACTGAGTCCCCTGTGCCACCTCTCCTTTGGCCACCCTAAACTCACTTACTATCTTCAGTATGGAAAGAACATGGTGTTATCACCCATGTTAAAAAAGATTCAACTCACCTGCCAGAGCTCTGGCAACATCAATGACAATGGCCACCTCACAGTTGTTCCTCATTCCTGCAAACAAATGCCACATTTCTGTCACACATCCCCAACTTCTCTCTATCAAAAGGTCTCCTCATTTTCTGGATATATTTCTGCAATGTGGATGCAGCCCGAACTAGGAATAGGAGATTCCCAGCCACAACGTTTTTCCACGTTGTTCCAGGTCCCACTGGTATGTCTATACATTCATGCACATGAACACCAAGATACACGCATTTCTGCCATTTTACACATCTCAAAGCTGGCAAGATCTCTTCTGAATCTCGGACGACATTTTGTCAGGACAATAGTTATTTCAAATCTATCTAGAACAAAAGGAACAATTCCCATTTGGTTGGTGTTGTGTTGCTGCGAGACAAAGTCCCAGCCACAGTCTGCTACCTCAGACAAATTCAAGTTGTGCTGCTGGAGAACATGACCATGACGCGGTGGAGCATGATGAGACTCATAGCTGGGACTTTTATGTATTTAAAACTTGTGTAATCCCATCAATTCTAAAAGAAAGAAAGAGATAGACAGACAGCATGGACAATTCTAGGCAAACCTCTCTGGAGAACAATTCAGGGCCATACAGCAAAGTCCAATGACATCCAAAATCCCCAAAACATTAAGCAGCCTTAATTGTGTATTCTAATTTTTTATGTGATTGTGCATTTAATTCTGTGCATCTGGGTGACTGACTAAAGGTAACACTATTTTGGGATATTGGATGTGATTGTATTCTCTGGGAAGGAATTCTACCAGCCAAGCCACAACGTTCCTGTAAACATGTGTTTTTTCTGTCTGCCATGGACCCGATTAGATGTCTTTGACTATAAGACCCAGTTCCTCCTTCAGGTTGGAGAGTGGCATACCACCGCTCAGGACACTTGCTTCCCCGGCAATCCTGGTGCTAATGGATGTGTGATCGTCCCATCCGGACAAGCCCTCGCGGCGAATTGCAGGCAGTGGCGCAGGTATGTCCATGGGCCACAACCTCTGGAAAATCTGACGGGTTCAGCAGTGGCTTGAGTTCCAGTTCAGACACTGGCGCAGATGGAAATAGCTGGAACACCTTAATTTTTCCTCCAATTTCATTTCTCCCTCCCTTCTATAAAAAAGAATCCCTCCAACTTTTCTTTGCCCCAAAGCACTGGCGGCACCATTTCTTCCAAATGGCAGAGCAAACTGAGCTTTCCTTCTTCCTAAGTCCACCACATCTGGCCATGATACATGTGTGGATGAAATACAGTGGAAAAAATGCAACATCCCAGGTGGAAAGACAACTGCAATTCTGCCCAGATTTACAATAGAGGGCAACCATGCCTACAATCTGGAACATGCTTTTTGTTCTATGCTCCCCATCTTTGGAAAGCTGAGGTGTTCGGACCTCTAGGTTTTGACTGATAATGTACACTCAGCATACATTATCCATGGATTTTTACCATTATCCATATCCATTGATTTTTTAATCTACAGGCTCAAAAATATTGAAAGGGTAAGATATAACATAAACAGATGACAATGAGTGATGGCTGGAATTACACATGGTTTTTTTAAAATTAGGAAGAGAGTTGGAAATTCATGTCCACAGATTTTAATCCCACGGATTCAACCATCTACAGCTTGAAAATTCCAAAAAGATCTAAATTCCAAGAAGCAAACCTTGATTTTGCCATTTTGATATATGGAACCTCCTTTTCCTCCATGACTGTATTTAATGGGTCTTGAGCATCCACAGATTTGGTATTCACAAGGGATCCCGAACCAAACCCAATGGATACCAAGGGCCCACGTATGGTGTATCTCCTGGGTAGTCCTGTCATATGTAACTAGAGCATGCAAGTCCCTGTGTCAGCGGTTGGTTTTTATGGTCCAATTCAGGGGTAGGCAACCCTTTTGAGCCAGGGGCCGGGTTGCTGTCCCTCAGACAACTGGGGGGCCGAAGCCAAAAAAATAAATAATTAAATAATTTTTAAAAAATTAAATAAATAAATAACTGGACAAATGTAGGACAACATTTCAAATGGAGGGCACTTTTGAATAAAAAATGGAGGACACGCGAAAAAATTTGCTGATTTTTTAAAAAATGTTAAGATAAATGCATGTTTCTGAGGCTTCTTTAGACAATTGCCCACACACTCCCTCGCGCAAGACGCCAAAGGCCCTGGCGGCAATCGGCGGCAGGACCAGTCTGGGGCTGGTCCCAAGGCCTCGCCGGCCGCATCCGGCCCGCGGGCCGCAGGTTGCTACCCCTGGTCCAATTCAATGTTCTCAAATGTGGCTTGCCCTTTCTCACCTGCAAGGAGTGCCCTTGGTTGGCGGCGGATCTGGAGGTGCCCCCCAGAAGGATGTGGGCGCAGTGCAAAGCGCTGCTTTTCGTTTGCTCCACAACCCGCTGGATGTCTTCCAAGGACCAGCCTTGAACGGGGCAAGCGAAGGATCTCAGCCACATCCACAAAGCCATCTGCCATCGGAGGAACAAGATGATCAGGAATTCCCCCTTCAACAGCCCATTAAGTAAGTCGTTTCATTCGTGAGAGCAGAAGGGTGGTTAAATTTATTTACATTGGCTGCATCTGCACTGCAGAAATAATCCAGTTTGGCACCTCTTTAACTGCCATGGCTCAATGCTAAGAATTCTAGGATTTGTAGTTTATTGCAGCACACAGAGCTCCCTGCCAGAGAAGGTAAATGTTTCACAAAACGGCAATTCCCAGACTTCCATAGCATTGAACCATGGTAATAAATAAGAATAAAGTGTTTTTCAATATTTCCCGCCGCTCAGCAGATTGATGGTACTGTAGTTAAAGTGGTGTCAAACTGGATTATTTCTACAGTGCGGATGTGGCCTTAGGGGATTTAAACTCTTTGTAGCTTAGAAAGACACATGCGGCAATGGTGAGAACACATCCGAGTGGATCCTGTCCGACTGTGATGCAGGGAAAGGCTGGATAGTGGAGTAAGAAATAAATGTAATTGTATAAAAGACCTTTTCTTACTCATTGGGTCTATGCTTGAGTTACCTACAAAGATTTGCTGTGCAAAAACGTCTAACAAAGAAACACAAAAACCTCTTGCTTTCTGTAGATCCTGACTGCACTCATAAATGTATGTACAGAGTAAGTACAGTCACTCCTCATATCAACGGATTTTTTTATCTACGGAGTCACCACCCATGGCTTGGAAATATATACAAATTATATCAAAGTATATAAATCCAAAAAGCATGCCTTGATTTTGCCATTTATATCAGGGAAACCATTGTTACGCCGCTGTATTTAATGGGACTTGAGCACCACAGAGTTTGATATCCATGAGGGCCCTGGACCCAAACTCCAATGGATACAAAGGGCCCACGGTATTTCCTTGACACACTTAAAAGAATTTTATTCTCTTTTCCTCTCCTCAAGTAAATCTATTATTATTATTATTATTAGGGCTCTGTGCCATTAAGCATCCCATGGCAGGCAGTAACAGTAAGGGAAACATTTTTCCAAGCAGAGTTGGGGGAGCGATAATAAAAAAGCTAGGCAGAAGCACTCACCGAGTCCCATGCCTAATCCCAACTTGTTCTGCACCGTGACCAGGGCATAAGAGGGCTTTGGATAGGTGGACATCCGGATCCTGAAAGAAGGTTTGGAGAGAAACAGTGAATGTGGAGATATATATATATATAATATATATAAGAGAGAGAGAGAGAGAGAGAGACAGCAATGTATAATGTGTATATATATATACTTCTGTATATACCATCATCCCTCCACATTTGCAGCTTTTACTTTTGCAGCTTTGTATTATTCCGGATTTGATTGAATGTTCTCTCTAGGAATACTAGGTCCTCCACTGCAACTCTAACGTTTAACTTATAACCAAAAATGCACTGAAGACCTAGGTTCCTAGAGAGAAGGCTCCGCTAGGCATTTGTAGCCCCTCCAATGCAATTCTATGGTTAATGTCTGGCAAGGTGACCACAGAGTTGCCCCGGGAGACTAAAGATTCAAGAGAAGTGCTCTCTCAGGTAAAAACATGGTGTCTTTAGATTTGTGGTTTTTCTACATTCATGGGGGTCCTTGAACAATCAAGCCTGAATTCTCCCTGAACCAAGATGAGGCTGTCGTACTTGAAAAAGACACCAATGCTAGGAAAGGTAGAAGGTAGCCAGCATGGCAGAGTGGTTTGAGCACTGGACAATGACTCCGGAGACCTGGTTTGATACCCACTCGGCCAGAGTAACCCTCTAGGGCAAGTCACACATTCCAGCCTCCTCTGACAAAGCTTGCCAAGAAGCTTTGGGTGTCGGCTTAGGGTGCCTATGTCGGAACAACTTGAGGACACACAACTCACAGTACAAAGAGGGAAGACCCCATGCCAGATGGATTAGAGGGGTCATTGGTACGAATTTGCAGGACCATTGCAGAGCATGGAGGGCAGGTGGTCTTGGAGAGGTCTCATTCACAGGGTCCTCATGAGTCAAGATCAATCTTAAGGCAGTGAACAACAATAGCAACTGTATCCATGAGAAAGATCTAGCATCACATGGAAACCGGGACAAGATGCACCAGGAGTGATGCGGAGTCCTAACTGCACATGTTGTCTTCCTTTCTCCTTTTAACACTTTGCCTGAGGAGAAGCCAGTGGAGCTGCCAAGCTTGCAACAGGGATATGCAGCCTTTTGGTTGGCTTCCATAAAGGGAGCCCTGCTTTGTGGGTTTGGGATTTTATTCTCTTCTGCTAATGTGAACACCAGCAACAACTGCATCCAAGGAAACCCTGAGCATGCAATGCAGACCTGGACCAGATGCAGAAGACAGCCTTATGGAGAGTCCTAACCGATGGCTCCTGTGCCTTGCTCCTCTTCTTCTGCTCTCTGGCCAAGTTTTTCTGGGGTGGCCTCCAGCCCAGAGCCCTCTCTTTCCATCCGAAGGAGGCTTGGCATTAATCCCACAAAGCGGCTTCTCCAGAAGCAGGAGGGATCCGTTTCCCCCAATAATAGATTCTTTGCCTTCAGACCTTCCGGCTGCTGCAAGGATGGCCTTCCAAATGCCGTCCAAGGGGACCTCTTTTTGGTGCCATGAGCCACTTGCCCACTCCATCCCCTCTCTGTCCACTGCAAAGAGGAGGAAAGCAGGGGCAAGAGGCAGCATCCTAGCACCCAGCTGACCTGATGCTCCGCACAGGCCCTGGGAGTTTGTAGTTCTTGTGGCAGTGTGCCTTCAAGTCCTTGCACACTTAAGGCAACCCCAAAGCCACCCAATCCATGGGGCTTTCTTGGCAAGGTTTGTTCAGAGGGTTTTGCCATGGCCTTCCCCTGAGGCTGAGAGAGGGTGACTCCTGGCCAAGGCCTCCCAGTGGGTCTGAGGGCTGAGCCAGCATCGAACCCTGGACTCCAGAATCACCATTCAAACCACTGGGCCACACTGCCACAGTTCTGCCCCCCTCCCATTTACTTTCTTCTCCTCCTTCTTCTCTTCTCTCTCTTTCTTTCTCTTCTTTTTATAATACTACAACAGGTGCAAAAATGTATTTCAATATACAGTCAGCCCTCTCTATACAGGATTTGTTTATCCACAGATTTAAGCATCCACTGTTTAAAATGTTTCCCAAAAAGTATACATTAGCAATATCAAACCTTGATTTTCCATTTTATATAAGGGGCACCATTTTGCTATGCCATTGTATTTAATGGGGCTTGAGCATCCACGGATTTTGTTATTATCCACAGGGGATAACAAGGACCCACTGTAGAGTCTGGATCCACGGATTCAAGCACTTGCGGTTTGAAAATGTTCCAAAAAATATACAGATTCCTAAACAGCAATCCTTCATTTTGCCATTTTATATAAGGGACACCATTTTAAGACCCATTGTATTCAATGGGACTTGAGCATCCAGTTTTTGGCATCCATGGGGGATCCTGGAACCAAACCCCAGCGGATAACAAGGACCCACTTTGTGTTTAACTGTGAACTCTTTACAAAACCCACTCCTACGCCAAATCCATGCATGGGCTACATTTCTAGCTTCAGTCCAAAGTGTATTGTCCTGGATTGACTCCTATTAGCGCAACATCCAACTGTTACAATCTGAACGCTATAAGACCACACTCTTTCCTTGCCAGAAGGCAGTTTGGAGCATTTCCTACAAGAATTCCATAGCATCGAGCCACAGCAGTTAAAGTCTCAAAGGTGCTACAAGATCTCTCCACATACTTGCCCATGTGTCTCTATGGGCAAGTATCCTCCAATGTTTCCCTATGGGCAAGTACTATCCTTTTGTTTTAGTACATGCCAATGGAGCACATTACAGCCAGGGAAGAGGGAACAAGCAGTGGACAAGAGGGAAAGAAACTCAGGATGACTGGACCTGCAGTCAGTCAGTCAAACCAATGTGGTGATAGAAATTGCAGCCCCATCACCCTCACATCCATGAAGCTGCAGCCTTTGCTGGTGTGAATGTTACACAATTCCCTTTCTTGGGGAGGAAGGCTGTGGAGTTCTCAAGAGAAGCTGCTTAGCTTCCAGAAAACTCTGGCTGCGTCCACACTGGAGAAATAACCCGGTTTGGCACCGCTTTAACTGCCCTGGCTCAAGGCAATGGGATTCTGGGAGTTGGAGTATGTTGTGGGTCCAGAGCAGAGCAGAGCAGAGCAGAGCTCCGCTCTGGGCCCCACAACATATTCCAACTCCCAGAATCCCATAGCCTTGAGCCAGGGCAGTTAAAGC